>NC_068558.1:26617500-26920530 GCF_022201045.2 Citrus sinensis | reverse complement strand
ATATTTAGTCCATTCAAATTGTGTATATTTTATTAGGAGGTTACAAATTGGTCTAGATAAGGCACTAAAATCTTTTATAAACCTCCTATAAAACCCTGCATGTCCTAAAAAAGAACGGACTTCTCTAATTGTCTTTGGTGAGGGTAATTTCGAAATGACTTCAACTTTGGCTTTATTAACTTCGATTCCTTTTAAAGATACAATATGGCCTAAGACAATTCCAGAAGTGGTCATGAAATGACAATTTTCCCAATTTAAAACTAGTCCTTTTTCTTTGCACCTTTTCCAAAACGTTTTCTAGATTATCAAGACATGTATCAAAAGAATTACCAAATACAGTTAAATCATCCATAAAAACCTCTAGACAATTTTCAACCACGTCACTAAAAATGCTTAGCATGCACCTTTGAAATGTTGTAGGAGCATTACAAAGTCCAAAGGGCATTCTCCTAAATGCAAATGTTCCAAATGCGCATGTGAATGTGGTATTTTCCTAGTCTTCTAAGGCTATAGGGATTTGATAATAGACAGAGTAGCCATCAAGAAAGCAGTAGTAGGGATGTCCAACTACTCTTTCGAGAATTTGGTCTAGAAATGGAAAGGGAAAATTATCTTTTCTAGTGGCATAATTTAATTTTCTGTAATCAATGCACATGCGCCAACTAGATGGAATTCGTATTGGGATTGGTTCACCTTTTTCATTTTTTACAACAGTTATTCCAGATTTCTTTGGTACTACTTGAATTTGACTTACCTATTTACTATCAGAGATAAGGTGGATACTTCTTACATCTAGTAGTTTAAGGACCTCATTCTTTACCACTTCTTTCTTATGAGGGTTTAGTCTTCTTTGTGGTTGACGAGTTGTTTTGGCATTTTCCTCTAAGTGTATTCGGTGTGTGCAAATTAAAGAATTAATGCCTTTTATGTCTTTTAAGGTCCAACCAAATGTAGTTTTATGCCTTTTTAGTACAGATAACAACTTACCTTCTTGATCATGCGTGAGCTGAGAAGAAATTACCACTGGATATATCTGCTGCTCTCCAAGATAAGCATACTTCAATTCTTCTGGTAAGGGCTTTAATTCGAGCTCTGGTGCTTCCTCTTCGTTTGGTTCTTCAGGTTGCACCGTATCTTCAAAGTTCGATTGGTAATCGTCACCTATAGGTACCTGCATATAATCAAGTGTAGGACATGTGTTAGCAGTATCATAATTTAATTCTTTACTTGATTCAAAAGAACTAGCAAAACAAATTTCAACAGAGTTTGTAAAATTCTCATCCTGAATGTGTTCCTCAATGATTGGCTTGATGAGATCAATTTCCTCATTCTCATGATCATCATCTTCTTGGTGGTGAGGTTGTTTACACATGTTGAACACATTGAGTTCCAGTGTCATGTTGCCGAAAGATAAGTTCATTAATCCATTCATGCGAGTTATCAAAGCATTAGCAGTAGCTAAAAATGGTCGACCCAAAATAACAGGAATTTGTTTGCATTCATTAGCAATTGGTTCCGTTTCCAGAACAATTAAATCCATAGGATATTGAATTTATCAACCTGGACTAATACATCTTCAATTATTCCTTTTGGAACCTTAATCGATCTATCAGCAAGTAAAAGAGTGGTAGAAGTTGGTTTAAACTCACCGAGATTGAGTTATTGGTACACTGAGTGAGGAAGCAAATTAACACTAGCACCAAGATCAAGTAAAGCATGTCCAATTTTATGATCCTCAATAGTGCAAGAAATAGTTGGACAACCAGGATCCTTGTATTTCAAAGCACTATTGGTTGAGAGAATATAACTTACCTGTTCTGCTAGAAAAGCTCTCTTTTGCACCTTATGTTTCCTTTTCACTGTGCACAGATCTTTCAGAAATTTAGCATAAGAAGGCACCTGTTAATGACATCCAGTAGAGGAATGTTGACCTTAACTTGTTTAAAAACTTCATAAATTTCTAGACCGTGGTTTGATTTCTTTGGCTTGATCAGTGCTTGAGGAAATGGGGGTACAAGAGGAGAGTTGGTTATTTCTTCATAGTTTAAAGGTTCGACAGACTCTTCCCTATTTTCTGAAATTGAATCTTTACTAGTTTCACGAGGGTCCACAATGTGTTTTTCGACTACTTTACCACCACGAAGGGTTATAACCGATTTGACTTAACTCATATCTTGGTTTCCTGAATTTCCCATTTGAGGATGTTGTTGACTCTTGGGGTTTGGTTAAGGTTGAGCATGAAACTTTCCTTTTTCATGTATGGTCAGAACAGATGTAAGTTTGGAGATAGTTTCTGTCAAATTGGTTAAGGTTTGCATCGTTTGGTTATTGATCGACTCTTGTTTTTCAATAAACGAATGCAATGCGTCTTCTAGAGTTTTTCTTGGTGGTGGGACCTATGGTGGGTAACTCTGGGAGTTTTGAAAATTTTGACGTGGAGGAACTGATTGTGAAGGTTGTGCATGATTGTCATTTCTCCAACCAAAATTTGGGCGGTTTCTCCAACCAAAGTTGTAAGTTTGGGAGTATGGATTTGGATTTGGCCTTTTGAAATTGTCAATGACATTTACTTGTTCATGCAGACTTTATCTCAGAGCTAGTAAAGTTGGACAGTCTTGCGTAGAATGGTCAGTAGAATCGCAAACATAACATGAAATATTTTGAACAGACTTTACATGATCATTTTTTTTCGACTCTAATGCTTTAACTTTTCTAGCTAATGATGCAAATTTGGCTTGAAAATCATGGTCTTCCTTAAGGTTATGCATGCCTCCACCAGATGGAGATGACTTGGGTTTACTTGACGACTCATAAGAACCAACTGTATCCTAGTGTTGTGCATTTTCTGCTATATAGTCAAGATAGTCTAATGCATCTTCAGGACTTTTATCCCTAAACTCACCATTACACATCATTTCAATTACTTGTCTACCTTGGGATGTTAATCCCTCGTAGAAATAAGACACTAATCTCCATGTTTCAAAACTGTGATGTGGGCAAATGTTAAGTAGTTCTTTAAACCTATCCCAACATTGGTAGAGAGTTTCTCCTGGTTTTTGAGTGAAAGTGGTGATTTTTCTTTTGAAAGAATTTGTTCTGTGGGGTGGGAAGAATTTTTTTTAAAAATTGTGCTTGCAAGGCTTGGTCATTTTCGTGCTCTGAAAAATTTTCAACTCCTATGTCAGCCATATTTAAGGGTGGTGAAGGTGATTTTCTAATTAATCTACCACTATTTGTACGAGACCAACGACGCATGCAATGCTAATGATGTGTGCTAAACTAATGATGCAAAAATGCTAAAAGAAAATTACATAAATAAAAATAAACTGGAAATTAAATAAGCAAAAAAAATGCGAAATAAAAATAAACAAACTGAAAATTAAATAAATAAATTAGGCGGTGAAACCAACCATTAAAAGAAACAGTTTAGGCGGTATTTTAAAACCAGCCATATAATAAAACATAAAATTAAATTAATTAATGTACAAAAATAAATAAACTGAAATTAAAATGCTAGGCGGTAGAACCGATCGTATAAATAAAAATACATAAATTAACAAAATTTAAATAACAGTTAGGCGGTAGAACCGACCATTTAAAATAAATGCGGAAAGTAAATTGCAGAAATTTAAAGAAATAAATTTGATTTGGGGACTGATTTGCAAGGGTTTTTGGGCTAAGATGAAGTTTCTCACAAATTTTATGGATAATGTTAAGGTTTGAAAAGAAGAGGGGTGCTAACTGAAGTTTTACAAAAAGAGAATAAAATAGAATTACGGAAAGAAGGTAATGACAAAACAAAAAAAATATATTAAAAAAATAAAAATAAAGTAAAGACAAACTAATACCAAATTTAGAAAACTCCTTGGCAACGGCGCTAAAAATTTGACACGACTCAAAAGTGTATTATTCTCAAGTATAAGAGTGTCTAGTTATAATATAATCCGGTGAGACCGGGGTCAAACCACATGGAGTTTTAAATCTAGTAAAACTAAGAAAATTAATTGTGGGGAAAAGAAATTATTTGAAATCAATTTAAAAATAAGCTAAGGTTTAGGATCCACTCTCTGTATTCAAACTATAATTTTAATACTCTGTCATTTATATTTTGCCTCACTTTTACCAATTAATTATTATATCATTTAATTTTATGTATGTGGATAAATATAGAATAAAGTACTTAATGTGTCACACTATATTAATGTGTCGATATTATGTCAAAATACTATAAAATCCAGTGAGATTTATAAATTAATATGATATAAAATAATTCGAAAAGAATTTAAAAAACTCCTTTGAGAAAATAATAATAATTAATAGTTTGAAACATTGAGCTTCACCCTTCACCTCAGCTTAATAAAATTAGTTACTCATATTGAAAGAAAGCACAACACTCTTTTTATTTGATAAACTTTTTGAAATATATTACAAAGAAAATTGATACAAATAGAAACAAGGAAAGAAAGAAAATCTTCAGTCTCGGCTTCCGCTTTCCAAAATTTGCTCTCTCGGCTTTTTGAAAAAGATCCCCCTCTGGCTTGCATCCCCTTGCCTTTTATAGGTAAGGGAATCGTCTTCTTTTCTTTTATTTTATTAATATTAATATTTTATTTTATTTTTATATTATATTATATATATATATATATATATATATTGAATTGTGTGATGGTCAGGAGGCGTGATGGCCTCCTGACCATCACCAACATGCTTTTGTTCTTTTTTTATTTTTTATTTTTTATTTTTTTATTTTATTTATTATTTATTATTACATCTCTTTAATTGTGTTCCAGTAGTTCTTCTTTGTTCCCGCTTTCAATTCTAATTCCATCTTTATTCCTGAAAAATATTTACAACATAAAAATTAACAAATTACGAATTAATTTAACATAAAATATATTTGGGGAGTATTAAAATAATTTAGAAATAAGGAACGCATTAATCGACACAATAAGTAAAAAATTAATAATTTTATCCTTATTAAATGTACACTTTTTAGTGTCAATCAGTAGTGTCAATCACAAAAAGTTGATTTAGCGACGATAACAATTTCGCCGCCATAGTGTGCTTTTTGCGATGGCTCTTTTTTTCGTCGCTATAAAATTTAATTCAAATCCATAATTAGCTACGAAGTGGTTCATTGCTAAAACTATGTTTGCAACATATGGTTTTTCATCACTATAGGTGTCTTTAGCGATGAAATAGATCATCGCTATAGAGTGATTTTCATCGCTAAATATGTACTTTTTGCGACAAAAATATTTATCGCAGTCTGTCAAAATTTTGTCACTAAAGATTTGGGCACCAAAATATTTTTTACCACTAAAATGTTTTGGTGACGAAAAAAATTTTGGTTGCAATCTGTTCTCTTTAGCAATGAATCTTTTATCGTTAAAAATGACAATTAAAAATCTTTTGTCACTAAACACCAACATTGTTGTAGTTTAATAAGAAGACGTCTCTATTTATAATAGAGCAAACCTATTTCCCTATATTAACTTAAACAAAAAATCTAAATGAGAATTATATTAGAAATAAAAGATTAAAACATAAACAACAATTGTCCCTAATTAAAATAAAAAATCCTAAAATAATAAAAATGCTAAAATCCTAAAATAACATCCTACATCAATGGATGGATATGATTACATTGATTTAATAACATAGATTTTTAATAATAATTTATTAATTGTATATAATCAGTCATTCTTAATTAACATTTCTCTTTCCTACTTATTTACTTATCCCTCCATAGTTTTTATTTTATTCTTTTAACTTATCTCTTACCTCGTTTCTATTTCAACTTCTCATTAGTTGTTTCACTTCCAACCTATTGACAGTATTTTCAAGCATTTGTAATAGAATTCCTACTTTCTATTTTTCTGAAGCACATATGCAATGTTCGGTCTTCAAAGTGTACTAATGGGAAAAAATTATTGATTTTTATTCAAGCTAATATTAATTGATTCACAGTTCCTCAACTAAAATTATAGATCAATAATGAAGCTTTTATCTTCGAAAGCTTCATTGTGTTTAATTTTATAATAATAGAGATTGAAAATAAATATTTTTTCTTCGAAAAAGAAAAGGAATAACAGATTATTGACTTTTGAAGCATTCTGCAGCTTTTCTATTTTTCAATGCAACAAGCTTTTGTTATACTGTGAAATCATGAAGAAGATGACAAAGAGAGAATAAAGAAAATGAATTAAGGAATGAGTAAATTGGAGAGAGAAAATATAGGCCTAAAAATCTATATTATTAACTATTTATAAATGTAGTCAGCATAATTAATTACATCTAATCCTGACCATTGATTAATCATTTATCCAAGGTTGAAAAAATCAGTTAAAATTAAGTGTAAGTTTATCTCATATATATATAATATTATATTTGGAAGCAGTAGCCCGAAACGAGATTACAAGAAATGGTAAGAAAGTACCCAATAGAGCCAACAAAAATTGCATGCACAATCACTAGCGATCTTCTAACTTTCTTAATTTGAATTTATAAATCAGGAAATCTGATTTGGTGCTCCCTGTCATGTACGTTATTGTGCACATTAGGCCATGTGTCACTTGATCATTGATCAAACTATTAGATGCTAATTAATAATTAATTGACACATGGCTTAATGTGTACAATAACATACACGACTGTGCGCACCAAATCAAAACCTATAAATAAGTAATTAAAACAATTATACATTAACAATGTTGAGATTAACAAATTAATTTGGTGAAAACAGTATTTCAGCTGAGGCATAAAATACAATTAAGTCTGCTACGAATATTCCATGGCCTATTGTAATAATTAAAGAGATTTCATGTTTACCTTCCTAATTAATAATCACTGAATTCATTTCATTGGCATTTAATGACTTTATAACCCCACACTATTTTATTTGCTTACCTAAGCGTTCCTTCAAAATATATCTACCCTTCCCTTTTAAATATATAATTATCTTTTGGCTATCATGAGATCTTTTATAGGGTGGGAATTTGCCCTATATAATAATATTCTTTATATTATATATATCTATATAACCTTAGATACTATATTCAATTAATGTATATATAAGATGAGTAGTTCAATTAAATATAACTATCAATTATATAGTTATTTTTCAAAATAATATGTTTATAACATACATACATTAATTAAGTGATTATTAATTAATTAATCATGTTTTTCAAAATAATTTTGGGAATCATGTTTTGTTGCAGTAAAGTAATGATCGTTTATCATCAATTGCTTTGTTTGTCTTCTTTTTGACAATTATAATTTTGGGAACATCAGATCATGTGTTTCACACTTGTCGCAATCATTTAAACAGCATATAAATATCTAAAAACTTTATTTTAAATTGCATCTCGAATGGTATGGGAAATAATGTGTCATATATTTACCAATTACTTAATATTTGTTTATAATTTTAGTTACATTATCTTATTATTTAATTAATTAATGTCATATCATTTGAGATGAAATTTTGTATTGTGATCATACCCGTTAATCTTACTCAATTATTTTGCGAAAAAACTTCAACCGTTGGTCCGTTGTCTATACATGCACTATTGCTTCCCTTCTTTTTGGTAGTTGATAATGGTATTTAATCAACGAGTTCAATGGTATTTATAACTTTGTCCGTCTTTTTTATTCCAATTATTTGTTTTGTGGACCATGTTGCGCACATGCAATAACTCTAGCCGTTAATCTTACCTACTTATTGTAGGATGAAAACTGAGCCGTTGATCCATTATCTAGAGTCTTCCATGGATTATATATATATATATGCTACGTTGGCAGTGCAGTGTCGGCTACTTGATCTATATATAAGATCAAACCAGAAATTAGAAATCGCTCAAACTCAACTACTTACCTTTTGAGTTTTGAATACGGTTCACCCGAAGCTAGCAAAGATCTTTTCTCTTTCTGACTTGAAGATCATGGAAACTCCTTGCGCAGGTTTATATATAGGCCATGCATTTTTAATTGAACATCATTTATAATTTTTATTTTAATACGTGTATTTTATAATATGAACTTTTCAGGTAATAACGATTGGACTGAAAGTTGGGGTGACCCATATCTTGGAAGTGTTGCTGATGATGAGGTTGTGGATCACAATCTTGATTTTCTTCTGATTTCTCAATATAGAGGGAACCCTAATCACGCTGGTTAAATATAAACAGAGTTACTCTTTTGGATGTGTTATATGTAATAATTGAATAAATGGTGGGCACCGTTCGTTGTCATTACCAGTCGATGGTTTCGCGTGAATGCCAGTTTGTTTTAGTTTAATTAGTAAGATCTCTTGAGATATGCAAGAGATTTTCTTTGTTTGTATTCATGCAATTTGTCTTTCTTAATAAATAAAATTATTGTGCATAGTATGTAATATTTTGTTTGTGCCATATCTTTTTAATTATGCTTTCTCTTTTCTTGAATATTTTTGTGAAACAAACTCTGGATATTTATTAGTAATCAACTAATGTTGTAGGTCGCAGCGGACAAGATCTTTATAATTAACGAAGAATGTTTTATTAGTTTAAATAGCACGTATCATCGTAAAAAAAAATGGCATTACAACTTTTTCTCCCATTTTTAAGAAGCATGTCCCTAATGACAACTTCCTCTCTGCTAAAATACAATTTCATCAAGGAATACTTTCTCTCTACTATCTAATAAAATTAGTGAAGACATCAGTAATATTTCAGGCTACGACTATTGGGAAAATATATTCTTTAAAAGCATATGTGTTTATTTAATTGTAATAAATATTTTTTTTCTGATTAATAAAATTAATGGGGTATTTTATTCAAATATCTTAATTGCATTAATATTTTTATTAAAGTCCAATTAATCATATTATATGTATTTATGTGATCACCATGTGGATTCACAGAAGACATAAATACAAGTTATCTTATGATTAAATAAATTTAGTTCGCAGTTGAATAATAAAGTTGGACACTTTATTTAGGTATAGACTGTAATAAATTTATTGAATGATTTATCTTAATCATGTATGAATTTATTGATGTAGTACGACTACATTGAACAGGATCACATATGAAATTTAATTAACTTTATAATAACTGTCAGACTTATTAAATCTCATAGGCATTGATTTTACTGTAATCTTAATCTTGAGTTAATTGTGATTTCATGATTGTAATTGTTATTCCATTTGAGTTACCAATGGGCACGACACATACTTATGATCAAGATTACCTGGTATCTTGGTGGGAGCAATTATGAGTATTGGAGTTATGGATTAACAATATAGAATTTGTACAACACATCTCTTGATGGGTTTTCAGCACTTGATCATAGAATTCTCTGGCCAGAGTGTGTCAACATATTTAGTATGTTGAAAATGATCATTAGAGAAAACCAGTAAGTATCAAGGAACAAGATGTAATTAAATTGATTGGACAGTTAAGATATCGATTTAATTAATGATGTGGTATAAAGGATTGTGCAGTAAAGAAATTAATGTGGCTTAGGACGAATTATTAGTCGAGCATACAATTATGGAGGTCAATTCCAATCTTTTAGTAGAGTAGATTTGGAATTAAATAATTAGGCTAGTTTAATTACAGGCCTAATTGTTATAGCCACTATTGTATGTTCACAATTGATCCCCGAGTTAGCTTATTTAATTGACTGCACCACTACTGGATTAATAAGTAAGATAACTAGTTATTTGGGTCAAAAGCCTAATTATATCATTTAGTGGGAGGCTCTATTTAATTAGCTTATGTGTAAGGGGCCTTATGTTATTTTATATGGTGGGTCCCCTATAGAAAAAATAAGTAACGTGAGTTTTTTGGAGCCTAGAGTTTTCACTAAAGGGAGATATAAAAGACTTATTTTCTCTAAAGAAAAAGAAAGTAGCCACTTTATACAGATCAGAGAAAAATATTTTTCTCTCTATTGTTGAGAGAAAAAATTTTCTCGTGCTAGTTGCTTTGGTAGTGATAAAGGCACCCACACGTCAAGTGCAGATCGAACCTGAGTCATAACCTGGAAGATCATTGGTGACAATTCGTAATCTAACAAGTGTGGTGTTGACGGATTGTGATCTAACAAGCATGGTGTTGACGGATCGTGATCTAGGAGCCTAAATCACTTCAGCGGAAAAAACCAAATCGGATTTTCAAGGTACGATTTCTAGATTATAAATTCTTATATATTATCTGAGAACGATCTTAAAAGGTTTTATAAAAATTTAAAAACTCGATTTTTTCCCAACAACGACATCAATTAATCCCCCGAATTAAGATTTTCGGGGCGGAAAGGAAAGCAAGTCACGACTAATACAGGCACGAGCAGCTACTAAAATGTGAATGCACAATTTTTTTTTTTTAATTTGCAGATACTCATCGTTAGAAAACGAAAGGTTTACTCTTGACTAATGAATTATGCAGTAGAGGTGTGCGTTACAGAAAGCTAAACTAGAAAATTAAATATATACGATTATGCCATAAATCTAGGGATTATGGAATTAGTTATTTGCTGTTTTGCTTCTTGATCTATATTACTTATTATGGGATTAATTATGGAATTACATGAATGGGAAGAAATCACGAAATAGAGCCAACAAAAATTGCATGGACAATCAGGAGCGATCTTCTAATTTTCTTAATTTGCATTTATAAATAACGAAATCTGATTTGGTGTTTGCCATCGCATATGTACTTGTGCGTGTCTGGCCATGTGTCACTTGATCATTAGTCAGACTTTTAGATGCCAACTGATAATCAGATGACACGTGGCCTAACGTGCAAAATAACATACACGACTATGCATACCTGCCCAGAGAGTTATAAATAAATAATTAAAACAATTATATATTAACAAGATTGAGATTAACGAATTAATTTGGTGATAACAGTATTTTAGCTGAGGAAGAAAATAGAATTAAGTCCGCTACGAATATTCAATAGCCTATTTTAATAATAAAAAATGTTGATCGAAAAAAGTGATCTCATGTTTACCAACCTAATTATTAATCGCTAAATTCATTCCATTTGACATTTATTGACTTTATAAACACACACTATTTATTTCCATATCTAATTCGTTCTTTCAAAATACATCTACCCTTTCTTTTAAATATATAATTATTTTTTGGCTATGATGAGATCTTTTATAGGGTGGGAATTTTTGCCATATAATAATCATGTTTATAGGAGAATTTTTAAAGTACATTAAAAATACTTTATTCAAAATATATATGTATATATAACATGCCTAATTTAATTGTATGACAAATGCTATGTTACATGAAATGTAACATACACACTCCACAACAACCACACAAATTATAAATAATGAATTGTTGTCGAATAATAAACTACTGTAGAATGTATATGTTACATTTAATGTAATATAGGAACTCCCTAATTATATACAACCATCAATTATGTAGTGATTTTTTATATTTTTTAATTAAATACAGTAACACTGGTGCACTCTAAAAACTCTTTTCTTTAAATACTGATTGCAAAAAGTGTGAATCATGCTGTGCAGCAATAAAGTACAAGATGGATAAGTGTGAATCATGCTGTACTGCAATAAAGTACAAGATGGTTTATCATCAATTACTTTATCCGTCTTCTTTTTGACAATTATATATTTTGTGGACCATCAAACCATGTGTTTCACACTTGTTGCAATCATTTAAAAAGCGGATAAATATCTAAAAATTTTATTTCGATTTTGTTTCTTTCGTGGTGAATAATGTGTCATATATTTATTAAATACTTGACGATTGTTTATAATTTTAATAACATTATCTCACTATTTAATTGATTCATGTCATATCTATGGGTGTTTTGAATTTAATTTAATCTATCTAATCCATTAAAAATTTCATTTATGGATTGATGGATTGGATTCAATTGATAATTTAAAAATTAACAGATAGTGGATTAGATATGGATTTACTTATGTAAATCCACAAACAAAAATATTAAATTAAAAAATAAAAATTGTAAATGTGGCATTACTACTTACTAATGAATAAATCAATTAAAATATAATTACATTAATACCATATTATATCTTATCCAATAATAATAAAAAAATTTAATAATCAAATATTTAAATAAACAAATATAACTTCTTAAATAGTTAATTTTAATAATTTTAGTTAATTTTTATATTTTAATCTAAACAAATGTGATCTTTTCTCTTTGCTGTGTTATATTTTGAAACTTTAAATGTATTATTCTGGTTTTATTTAAACAATTAATTTATTTAAATATTATTCAATTTTGAATTTAATTAGTAATAAAATTATTTTTATATTAGATTTTCTTATTTAATGAATTCATGGATTGGACAAAATTAAAAATTGTTAATTCACAAATCAATCAATAAAATGGTGATTGAATATGGATTAGGTCAAATTTATGTCTGATCCACAAACTTATTGATTGGATTTGAATTAAATTTCACCAATTTGTGAATTGGATTGAATTGAAAATTTATAATTCGTAAATTCGTGAATTAGATATGAATTTATATCCAATATGCAAAATTTCATCCGCGAACACCCCTAGTCATATCATTTAAAATGATATTTTGAGTTGTGTTCACAGCCGTTAAACTTAATTATTTTGCGAAAAACCGTCAACTGTTGATTCGTTGTCTATGCCATGCATTTTGCTTCGCTTTTGTTCGATAGTTGATAATGGTATTTAATCATTTTCTTTGTCTTCCTTTTTACAGTTACTGATATTATTGTGGACTAGACCTTGCATATTTCGCACTTATCACAATCTTTTGACCATGGCCCTTAATCTTGACAATTTATGTATTATAACAAAACTTCAGCCGTTGATCCGTAATTAATGAATACCATGGCACTGTTGACTACTTGATTAGGATCCCTGACTTTATTAAAATCTGAAAAAGTTATTAAATTGTGTAGTTTAATAGTATTGTGTAATTATGCCATTAAACTTCATAATTTAATAATTTTCTTAGATTTTTATAAAATTCTAGATTTTGGATACATACATATATGTATGTATGTGTGTGTGTATCATATCATATCAAACCAGCAGAAATGGAAACTCGTTCAAGTCTACAACTTTCTTTTGATTACAGTTCACCAAAAGCTAGCAGAGAACTTTCCCTTTCTGATTTGAAGAATATATGGAAACTCGTTGCGCAGGTTGTTTTTTAAGCCAAGTTCATTTGAATATCACTTATAATTCATGTTTTAATTTATGTACATGTGAATAAGCATTGTTGTTGACAAAGACTTAAAAAATGACAATTTTAATCTTCTTGTGGTTCTCAAATGAAACGACCTGCCCCGCAACCTCCCCCAGGGCGAGTCTATCTAAACTCGTAAAATCGAATTAATAACAAATCTATAAAAATTTCGGCAGAGTCTCCCTTATAAATAAAACATATCCAACCCTGCAAATGACAAAATAACACTCCCGAAATAATTTAATAACCAAACATCCTCCATAACCAACTTCTCAAACCAACTTCTCGAATATCACCAAAATCATCCGAATATTAAAATACAACGATTATCCTTAATAACATAAAATAATAACACAAAATTCGAATATAATAATAAAATCCACGACTTCTAGCACCATCACGTGACCACAATATCAAACTAACGTTCACTACTGGGTTGACTGATGTACCTGTAAATCTCCTGTGGGGGGAAAAAATATAATAAAAGAGGGGTGAGTATAAAACTCAGTGAGCTCAGTGAGTGGATAGTAGGTGCTGATACTTTAATAAATTATTCAAAATCATTTAATCTTTCTCAAATCTTTTCTTAAATCAGTTTCAATTTCGTAAATCAATTCTCAAATCAATTTCTCAAAATATCATAAACTCATTTAATTCAAATTGAATAACTGCAATAATAAATCTGCATAAAATCGATGGAATCACCATACTCATATTAAATACTGAATACTAAAAACTGTCATCAAACAAGTACCCAGGGGATAATCTGATCATATCCGGGCTACAACGGCCAGGCAATGACGCACTATCTGGGTAACGTCACGCCCCGGAGCCACAACGGATAGATGAGGACGATCTCATCTCATATCTCATATCTCTTATCTCATATCTCTTATCTCATATATCTGTACTGTGCATGCATAAGCCCCCAAAAGGCAAAAGCGCCCGAACACACGGCCCAAAGCCTCTATGTGTGTCCCGACGGGCCCTAAAGGCCTCTATCTCATCTTATCTGTATCTCTTTTCTGTATCTCTTTTTATCTATATCTCTGTATCTGGAGGGAAGGGTACTGTCTAATGATTTCAAAACTGATAGTAAACATATGATCCCATCTGAAATCTCATTTTCTTTCTATTCAACATATCTCAAGTCTGCTCAATTCTAATATCATGCTTTTACTCAAAAACGCTAATAAAATCATAAATCGAACTCATTCTCAATCATAATAAATATCAACACATAAATAAAAGTCAATTCGCTGGAAAATCATTAAATCAACGCATTAAACATTTATTTCTCAAACATACTGTACTATATAAGAAAATCAGCATATACTATGAAAATAGGTTTTGTATATTCCACTCACAGTGATGATGTCTAGACTCAGTATCAACAACGTCCGCGGGTAGATTCTCGTTCGCGGATGCGGATCCTCCTAATCACGGAAAACACCATAATTATTCTCCGTAAAAACCAATTAATATAATAAATCTCGAAACAAATATCTATTAACGATAAACTAGTCCCGCATGTATAAAATTACCAAAATGCCCCTATAGGCCAAAATTGCCAAAATACCCCCAACATCAATATTTTACCAACTTATCCTCAAACTTCATGATTTTACCAAATTATCCTCATATTCGTTAATACCCATATTGTCCTCAATTCAGATTACATAAATTAATCACATTGTCCGAAATTACGAAATTACCCTCGGTTCGTAAAATTACCGAAATGTCCTTAACGAGTTAAATCACCGAATTACCCTTAAAATCACAAATTACTTCACTGCCTTCAACCAACATTACCAAAATGTCCATTATTTACATAAAATTACACAATCACCCCCAAAAGTCCATGAATTTACCGAATTGCCCCTCGCCGGTCAACGGTGACCGGACTTCAGTCAACGACGATGGGGAACTTAGGTCTGCTAGTTCCGGCCTCGGTGAATCCAACGGTGGTGGCAGTGAGTCGCCACGCGCGCTACCGGCGGCGGATCGAAGTTCCAAAGTTCTGCAAATTTTCGGAGATCATTCGGCGAGTTCCGGGCGTCCCCGGCGGTCGTGGCTGGTCGGGAAATGTTGCTGGGGATGTGAGGAACCAGTTCCAAGTGGTGGCGCGTCACAACTCCGGCGGGATCAACGGCAACGAAAACGGGTCGAAGCCGCGACTTTTCGAGCTCGATCACCGGCGTTCTGGCCAGTTTCCGGCGACGATAACGGCAGGGATACGACGGTCTGCTTCCAAGCTTCAGATCAGTACCAAGCACGGCCGGTAAAGTGGCTGGAGTTGGGAGAAATCGTCGGGTCAATCCGCGGGTTACTGGGTCGGGTTCTCGGGTCTACGGGTCTGACTTCTCTCTCTATCTTTCTCTCTCTTCTCGGGTTCTTTCTCTCTAAAATGGAAAACCCGTTTCCCTCTTTCCAGTTATACAATTCTACCCCTCTTTTTCTTTTTTCTTTTTTTTTTTAAGCTTAATACAAATTAAGCGAATTTCAGACCCGTTACGAAAATAAAATCCGACCATCGGCGCGTATAATCGAGCTCAATTTATCCCAATTAAACTATAGTGACGAAATTAAAAATTAATAGAGAAGAGGAAAATAAAAATCTGCACTTTATTAAGAAAGTCCAAGTGCGTATATTACACCAAATCTAGAAAAATAATTTATTGGGGGCTAAATAACAACAAAATATAAAAACTTAAACTTGAATATATAAAATTTTTTATAACACATTTACAATTGTTCTCTACGCGATTTCATATTCTGAAAACATTATGCAATAGATTCATTATCAACACTATTAAATACATCCTTTATTACATAAACAATTAAATTATTATTTATCCATTCATCTCTCATCCGATTACGAAGTTTATTCTTCACAAATTTCATTGTTAAAAATATTCTCTCTTATGTGGTTGTAGAAACTGAAAGAACGGGGTTATTTGATAATCTGACAGGGATTATTTAAAAATTTATTAACTTTTCTTTTAAACAAAAAGGATTTTTTTTTTCATTTTTTTCAGTGGGAGCTTGAGCCCCCACTAGTCCTACACTACATCCGCTTCTGAACTGGTTCCTTAATACAGGAGGAACCCTAACCATATTGGTTAGGTGCATGTTGTGTTCTCTTTTGTCTTATGTTTAATTGAATAAAAATATGAGTATTGTTGTTGTCTGTCATATTATAATATTATATGAGTGTAGATTTGTTTTCAGTTGACATAAAATTGTATGACTTTGCTCGACTTTGTTCATATTAGTTTAGCTATTTATGCTCCAGTTCTTCTTCAATATTTTTATTAAACAGACTCTACATGTTTATTAGTTAGCTAATTTTTGCAACTTACAGAGAACTGAGACCTTAATAACTCATTAACAATGTTTATGTTTTATAAATAGTGCTTATCATCGTGATAATGGCAAGAAAACTTCCTCTCTGCTAAAACCAATACATCAAGGAATATTATCAAAGTCACAAAAAATAAATTCACTACAAGGAAAAGTGATTTATATGACCGTTATTTTGCAGTTACATATGACCTTTTGTGATGCCTTTGTAACTGTAAAGAGGAGTTAGAGTATCTCCAAAAAAAAGTCTATTAATTTTACTTTTCAATTATTTTATTTGGTTAATTATGTGACAAAGAGGGGAGTGAAAAAATATATTATTTTTTAAAAGACTCTTCAAATAGAAATAAGTTAATATTATTTTAATCAAATAAATATTTTTTCAAAGGAAAAATAAATTCTCTCTCTCCAATAAAAGGTAATAAAATATAAATTGAAGAGAAAGAAAACAACACTACAAGTTTGAAGAGAGAATTATTTTTCATTTGAAAAATCTTAATTGGAGTGTATTTTGGGGTCTTAAATGCTGATGTGACTCTTCAAATAAGTAATAAAATCTTATTTGGAACGCGGTTAGTCAACTTTTAGATTTGAAATGGCAAGTAGTGTTGTTATCTGAGGAATCGCTCCGGCTTAGTTATTTTAAAGCCGATATTTAATAGCGCTTTGGACCAGTAGCCCTCATCCTCAAGTGTCCAGCTGATATACCAAATCAATTTTTCTTTACCATATAAAAAATTAAATTCTTTAAACGCGGTTGTTCAATTTTAACAATATTTTACCAAATATTAATTAGATTCTTTAACAAGCCTAGCAACAAACATACATCTAAAGGCTTGGGTACAAACACAGTACCAGATCCGGTTCCCGGAAATGGTGCTCTGAAGGGATGGAGGGAGAAGAGAAGATTTACAACTGAGGATCGAGATCTGGTCTCTTTGCCTCAGAGGAATGTACAATTTGTATGGCAGATCTGATACAGATCAGTCTGCAATGTATGCATAAAATTAAAATTGCTTTAAGTAAATGCTTTAAAAATAAATTGCTGAAATTTAAATGTACATAAAATTAAATTGCAGGAAAGTAAATTGCAGAAAATAAAAGGACGGAAATTTAAATGTACATGAAATTGAAAAATTGCTTTAAATTATATGCTTTACATTTATTTCTTTTGATTCGACAGCTTTATGAATGGAAAATCGAAAAATAGTCTGAAAACAAGGAACTTAGGGAAAATTCCTTGAATACAGAAGATTTTCTTTAATCCCGAGAAGAAGAAGAAGAAGAGAGAGAAGGGTGTTTAGAGAGAAGGGAGAGAAGAATAGAGAGAAGTTCTAAATCTAGAAATGAAAAACCTGAGGAGTCTAAGTCTTCCTCTCGGTTTATATACAAAATTTTTGAAACTGTTCACTGTAGCGGAGCTTTGAGTGCACAGTAATCTTTGGAACTCTGCACTGTTCACTGTAGCGGAGCTTTGAGTGCACAGTAAACTTTGGAACTCTGTACTGTAGCAGGGCTGTTGCTTTATACAAAATACAAAATACAAAATACAAGATACAAGATACACTCCGGGTGAAGAGACATGTGCGCTCTCACTTGTGTCCAGAGGACCACCTGAATTTTTTTTTTTTTAAGTACAAAATTGTACACACATACAAATAAGTAAGACTTTAATTTGGCTTTAATATACCTTTAATGCTTTATAGGAGAGAAAATGCCAAAGCAATCATCTTCATTTTCATCACCAAGAGAAATAAAAAGTTCTTCATCGCCTGAAGTGCTTGAAGAGGAACTTGCAACAGAAGTCTCTGATCTTGTGGCGAGAAGCTGCTGCATAACATTGAAGTATTCTTCTTCAGTTTTAGCACTGGCCAAGAGAGATTAGGCTTTAGACTTTTGAGTCAGAAAGGTCTGTTGGGCTTTGGAGTTTTTTATGTTGGGTTGAAGGAGTCCTTTGGCAGAGAGCCAAGTTTGGACCAAGGCTTCAGTCAATTTTGACTGTTCATCGAACTTTGACCACCATTTGACTTTAAATGTTCTTTGTATGATAAGCTGGGCATCTTGGGTATGATATCGGAGATTCCACATCCATACCCATGGGAGGAAGAAATTTGTACAGAAACAGAGAAAGGGAGGAAACCTTTTCTCGGAATCAGAAGGAGTATAATGGGCTTTGAATAAGTTTAAACAGTTAATGGCATTTAGTGTCAAGATATCGGGGATAGGGCCAAAATGAGTCCACCAATGTTTAAACCAATTGGGAAGGCTTTTAACGGTTATTTTTGAATTGAAGAAAAATAACCATGAATGGGACATTTTAGGATTTTGTAAGAAAAATGTGTTATACTAGGCTTGTTGATAATCCCAGCAGGAGAAAGTCAAACAATGTGGTAAACGCATTTGGAAATTGGAGGGAAATCTTTTTTTATTATGGAGTAGGTCACCCCATTGTTTTGGGTTCAAAACTTTTAATATGGTGGCTGTGGAATAAGCCGGATCAGAATGGGAATCACTGAGATAAAAATGTTTAAATTTAATTGATTCAGTGGCTTCCAAAATGCTTTGATAATAAGGCTGGGGTTTTGTTAAATCCCATGGTTTAAAAAACTAGCCTTGAGGAAAAAACTTTGCAAGTGTTTGAAAAGGATCAGAATGGTAAAACCCATCTTCTATAGTTAAAACATTTTGGAAATGGGTGTTATCAAACCAAGCCGAAGTTGTCTTTGAAAGAGTTGGCTGGGAAAGTACAATCTGAGAAGATGAACTTTCACCAGATAAAACAATATTTTGACTTTGGGAAGAAGGTTTTGTAGTGATTTGTTTCTCGGGGATTTGAGAAAGGGCTTTGGATTGTAAAATGCCTTGTAAGGAAAGCATAAGTTCAGGGGATTTTGAAATGGATTCCATCCACTCTTTTACTTGTTGTTGCGAGGAGGTTGCTTTGTATTGGGTTTCTTGTGTTTCTTCGACCATTTCAATCCAGGATTTAATAGGCACGGCTGAAGAAAGTAACTTGTCTTTAGAAGGAGTAGATTGAGGCTCAATGGGGGTCTTTGTAGGTTCGGTATCTTTAAGAACAACAGCTTTACCTTTGTCTCTTCTCTTTGGTGGCATTATCTGTTTTGCAAAAATTCCCTGGTTAGAAAATCAGGAATAAAATTTGTATCACCTTTAATATATTCAATATCAAAATCAAAAACACTTAAAATGGCTTGCCATCGTGCAAAAATCTGTTTTGATGCAATGTTTTGAACATCTTTTTCTAAAACATGTTTTGCAGCTTTGCAATCTATTCTAAGTAAAAATTTTTGATTTAATAAGTCACTTTGAAATTTAAATATGCATAAGACAATGGAAAGAATTTCTTTTTTGATGGTCGAATAATTCTTTTGACATTCATTCCAATGTGCAGAAACATATTGAACTATTTGTTCTTTATCATTTTCCTTTTGCTTTAGTATGCCTCCATAACCTAAATCAGATGCATCAGTTTCAACAATTTTAGGTAATGCAGGGTTTGCAAGAAATAAACATGGAATGTTTTTTACAGAATGCTTTATTAATCTAACAACTTTTGTATGTTCATCTGTCCATGGGGCAGGATTCTTTTTTAACCTATCATGCAAAGGTTTAGACATCCTATTTATGTTAGGACAAAAATCAAGAACATAATTTAAACTTCCAAGAAATCTTTGTAATTGGGTTTTGTCAAGAATTTTATCGGGAAATTTATCAGCAAACAAAAGGGATCGCTCTATTGGGGTGATCGTTCCTTTAGAAATATGATGACCAAGGAATCTGACTTTTGTTTGAAATAAAGAAACTTTAGAACTAGAAATTGCCAATCCAGCCTTTCTGGTGGCAAAATAAAAAGTCTTTAAATGTTTGAAATGTTGATCAATTGAATTTGAAAATATCAATACGTCATCAATATAAACAATGCAAAAATCAGAATAAGGATTATAAATATCATTCATCATTCTTTGAAATTCTGAGGGTGCGTTCTTTAAACCAAAGGGCATAACAGTCCACTTATACTGTCCAAATGGAACAGTAAAGGCAGTTTTGTAACGGTCTTTTGGATGAATTTGAATTTGCCAAAAACCAGATTTCATGTCGAATTTTGAAAAAATAAGAGCAGAACATAGTTTTTGAAGCAAATCCTTTTTATTAGGTATGGGATACCTAATCCATTTTAAAGCTTTGTTTAAAGGTTTGTAATTTATTACAAGTCTTGGTATGCCTCTTTCAATTTCAGAGTTTTTATTCACGTAAAAAGCAGCACAAGACCACGGGGATTTGGACTTTACAATGAGTCCCTTTGACTCTAAATCTTTTATTTCATTTTTGCAATATTGTTCCAATTCCATATTCATCTGGATTGGACGGGCTTTAGTGGGTATTTGCTTTTCATCAAAAGAGTTTTCATAAGGTAAATCAACTAAGTGTTGTTTCCTATCCGAAAAAGCAGAAGATAAATCAGCACAAATTTCCTTTTCAATAAGGGTTTTGAAATCAGAAATCTTTCTTTTAATGAAATCATTTTGTAAATGGGTCTCAATTCTTTTTAAATTCAAATCCTTTTGTAAAAACATTAAATCATTTTGTCTTGATCTAATAAGATTATTAATTTGATTATGATAAACAGAACAAGCTTTAACAATATTTAAATTCCTCGTTTTTGGCTTTTCAATAAATGGGAAAATTTTTTTTTCATTTTTTGCTTTGAAAGATATACTATCATAGTTGACAGTATATGGGGTTACAAGATTTATAAAAGGGGTTCCCAAAATGATAGCATGATGAATATCATTTGTAAGAACAAAAGAAGTTCTAAATTCGAATCCATTATTATGAACAGAAGCCTCAACTTTAGAAGCCTCAAGTTCTAAATTCTAAATTCGAATCCATTTTTTTTTCTTTTAAATCCTTAATCTCAAGTTTAATGTCTTTGATTTCTTTTTGAAGATCTTGGATAGTGGGTGTTGACTTTTTTGTTTTCTTTTTATCTAAAATCTGAATAAGATCATAAGAACTCCTTTTAACAATTGGGACTTTAGAAGTCTCTGCTTTGTTAAAATCCAAAGTTTTCAAAAGTTTATCAAGATATTCTTTTTGAAGATTTGGATCGGAAATATGCTTTACAAGTTCAAGAAAAGTTTCTTGGTCTTTAGTCAAAACATTGATTTTCTTTAAAAACGAATCAGATTCAGATTCACTACTGCTAGATGCAGAATCCTCTGAATCAATTAGCTCATCAACTTGGTAGGGGTCCACTGTCTCCCGACATGGAAGACTCAGAATCAGAAGACTCAATAAGAAGAGGGGCCAATTTGGAAAGGACCTCTTCATCAAGGTCAAGCTCATGAAGCCTTTTGTTCATTCTGCAATATTTTGCAGTATGACCTTTTATGCCACACTTGTGACATATAGCTTCTTTGTAATTGAAAGGAGTCTTTGGTTTGGTTCTAACTTCTTTCTTTTTAGAGAAATTAGGCTTCTTATAAGGCTTCGAGGGTTTCTTATAAGAATGTTCTCTAAAATCACGAAAAGGTTTCCTATAGCTTTTAGAATTGTAATGTTTCCTGCGAGGTTTAGAAGAACACTCACCATCACAATCTTTAGAGGTAGAAGTTTTAAAGGGGTCATAATTGAATTGTTTACAGAAACTGCCTAACTCTTGTTTAGACCTTTTAAGCTCCCATTTGAGCCGTTTCTGTAATTTCAAATCTTGACAAATCTTTAAACCTTCCTTATTGACAAAACTGACTAGTTCACCATAGGTGTGTTCATCATAAGAAATACGATTATTATAAAGGGCTTTAATAGAATTTCTTACTTTTTCACCTAGAAGGGTAGGTAATCCAGCAAGAAATTTTTCTTTTCAAGTAGTATGATTTGCATCATCTCTTAGAAAGAGTCTAGTGAAGAAGGAGGTTTTGTAGCTTTGAAATTCACTAAGTTTCCTACACCTCAAATTGTATAGTAACTCAGCATTTTTATCACAGAGGTGTGAAGGGTCACCAATGAAATGGAGAGAAATGGTTAAAATAAGAGTAGCAACAGCATCCTGAATCGGATTGTTGAACTCATCAAGAATAGGTGCTCCATTTTCATCAACTTGAATGGAATTTAGAATGTCTAATTGTTGCTGAGTAGTGAGAAGATGATCCCACCAACCTTTTAGTTGACCAGTAAAACCGGCAATGAGAATTTCTGCAATAGCTTTGTCAGAAGTTCCCGCTTGTGTTTTATAGGCATTGGCTGCCATAGTCATCTGTTGCAACAATCCTAGAATATTGTATTCGGACATACCATCAATATTCCACTCATAGACTGAAGATGCATTAAATCGAGATTGATTTAAGACACTTGGTCTATTATCTATTGCTAGATCCGGTGGAGTCTTGACAGTGGGAAGGGCTAATTCCCAATGAACTTTGTTGGCTTTAGGAGTAGGTGGTTCTTCTTTGAAGGCCTCTATGTTAGAAGAGGATATAGACATTTGGTCTTGTTTTAATACTCCAATCTTGCTAGATTGGGGAGTATCAGGGGCTATTTGGACTTTGCTAGATGAGGAAGAAGCAGCTTCTATCCTATCTAGTTGTTCTCTAATGGCTTTAGCAAAATCTGATTTTGACTATTGGACAAGCTTTTGGCTAGTTTTCGAGACCTGAAAAGGTTTGAAAATAAGTTCCTTAAGCTTTTTGTCAGAATCTGACTTTGATGGAACAGGAGAAATAGACGAAACAGTAATGGTTGACTTTTGGAATTGGTTTTTGATTCTAGTCAACTGCTTTCCGATCGTATTTAAGTTAGTATTACAGAAATTATTCTGTTGGATAATACTACTTAAATTCGAATCAGAATCATTAGGTTTTGGAATTTTGTAAGGCGAAGCTCTAATTTGGACAGGAGGTTCACCGTGGTCAACAGTTATACTCCGAAGAGGTGGGTATTCAGACTCTATGGTTCTATCATTATCATAAAATCTTATTTGAAGAGCATTTTAGAGATACTTTTATATGCACCGCGTTCCAAATTAAATGTTGTGTAACCGTCTCTTTTGACAGGGAAATTGCAGTTGCAAAACCTAGTAACAGCCACCAAAATAGAAGATCGCAGAATAAGATGAAGAAGAAGATCGTCGGCATTTTCCATTTACTGGCGACATGTTAGTGTTGGGATTAGGATTTTGGTTTTCAAAATGGACAGGAGCAGCGAATTTGGGATTTGGTTTTCAAATGGAAATAGTTATTTTTTTTTGAATTATTGTTAATATTTTTCTAATTAAAAACAAATTAACAATTTTATTATTAACAATTTTCAAGAATATTTTCATTATTATGGTATAAAATGATTTAGTAACTTTACTAATTGACACATAGTTAGTATATATGTGACGGCTGTCTGACCGTCATATAAGAGGCCACAAAAGCCGTATACGGTCACGAATCACTCTGTAAAAAGCCGCTTTTGCGGTCACATATATCCAAATTTCTTGTAGTGAAAAACAAAAGTTAAAAAGACATTAATGAGATATAATTTTCAGCATCATATATGTAAACATAGAAATTTGACGTTTTAACTATGAAATATGAAATGATATTTTTTTTTAATAATGCAATAAAATATTATTAAAGGAAGAAAGGGGAAAAGAAAAATAACAAGTCAGTTAATGTGTAACGATCTTTCGAAAGCCTCCGTAACCTCTCTTACTTTGATTACGTAAACACATGAACAGTGGCGGACCCATAAATTTTATCTAGGAGGGGCTTAGTATAATACAATTAAAAAAAATTCACTAACAAGTGCTAATATTAACCGGCATGCGGCTGTTTTAACTTAACAAAGGTACTCAGTTCGAGATTTGGGAATGCAATTACGTTAAATACTTGTTGGGAGAATTTTACCGCCTTAGTGGTTGTACCCGGCTCGAATATAAATTAGTCAGGGCTCAATGTGGTCTTTAGATACCAGATGATTTAATAAACTGAAAAAAAATTCAAACAAAAACAAGTGCCAAATTATTGAACTTCATTGAATTAATAATTTTCAACACATTAATGACTATCCTCGACTCATTTTCAGTTTTTAAAAAATTACATACTATAATAATTTCATTATCAGCTTAATCAACAATTTGAAATTTTGTTGTTTTCATGCAATGACTTAAATTAGAACAATTATTTGAGGCAAAAAAAAAAGGTTACCACAAATAGTAAGAAATTTAGTTGATCAAATAACTCTAACTCAACTAGTCGTGTTTAATTCATATGAGAAAATCTTAATACTTCATTCGTTTTTTATTTGAATGTGATAAAAAGACCGTGCAATTTTATTTTTGAAAGAGTGATGAAACCAGTTGGCTAATTAAAAAGCTAAAAACCAATGAATTTTACCTTGATATTTTTGAAAATTTAAAGTTATAAGATGACACTTATGTCAATCAATTAAATATTCACTTAAACACTCCTTTCAAGTCTAGTACATATATAACAAACTAAAAAATGAGCCAAACATAAAAAATATTTTCAAAGGAAATTTTTTAAATCAACCACTTATAATATATATTTAAATAAATTTCAAAGCTCAGGAGGGGCTGAAGCCCCTCCTGGGCCTACACTAGGTCCGCCCATGCACATGAATGTGATAATTAATCATGAGTTCACACGTGAATCACGTTTAACTTCCATTGCAATAATGTTTACACGTGAATCGCGTTTCAAAGATGCATCGCCCAAAGAAAAATTAAAGATAATTAATGAGTTCAATTGAATATTGGTAGACAATTATTTATATAGCTAGCTACACAAATTCCTATATATACTTGGAAGCAATAGCCGGTCGAGAATGGAAAGAAATCACCAAACAGAGCCAAAGATTGCATGGACAATCACTGGAGATGTAATTTCTTTGTTTACGGTTATAAATAAGTAAAACAATTAATTATTGACAAGATTATTGTTATGGGATTAACAAATTAATTCGGTATTTAATTGTATTTTAGCAGGGGATCAATAAATAGAAGTGTGCTACGTATATTTAATAGTCTTCTGTAATAATAAAAAAAGAAAAAGGTTGATTGAAAAATTAAAGAGATTTGATGTGTATTTATCTAATTATCAATCATTAAATTCATTCCATTTTACGTTTAACAGACTTTCACAGAATTTTATTTCCACACCCAACTCTTTCCTATATATAAATCCTCCATTCCGTTCTTTTGTTAATCCCAAAATCCTTCGCACCTCTCCAACTCCAAGGCTCCACGAGTGCGTCATCTCCAAAATACTGAAACAAGTTAAATATTTTATTTTACTCGATATCACTGCTTTAAAAATAGAGTTGATTTTTTTTTTCAATAATAAGCGTATATCTGTTTATTTATGCTCAACGACCAAAAAAACAATGACAAGTTCCAGAAAAAGGAGTCCCTAACAAGGCAAGCAACGAAAAAAAAGGTTAAAAAGCTGAACTAAAACATTTATGTTATAAATATAAATAAATAACAGAAAAATTTTGAATTAAACAAAGTACTTAAAAAGTACCTTATTGCTAAGCTTATTAGTGATAAGCTTTTGAATTTTATTATCACCAAGACGAATGAATACGTTACATATATATAGAATTGGAAAGCTGAGGGGTAAATAATGATTTACCAATGTGGGATAAATGGTGGAAGTTCATCATTATGTTTGTAATCATCACTTGCCGATGTGGGACATTTTTCACTTACAAAATGGTGAAAGTTCACCTACTAGTTTATAACACTCCCCCTTGAACTTTACCATTTATGTACTTAATTAGGTTTGTTTAATACTACCTCGTTAAAACTTCGCCAGTAAAATTCAATGGGACAAAACCTGGTCGAAGGAAAAAGAGTATAGTACACATTTGTCTATATAGATGCAAGAACTCCTATCTTCAAAATATGCTCCCCCAGATGAAATATCTCCTCAACTATCAAGTATCAGTTTGATAATATGTTGAGTCGACGCATGCCAATATTGTGAACTAACTTCTTGAACGTCGATGTGGGAAAAACTTTAGTGAAAAGATCATCAAGATTATTAATGGAGTGTCTTTACTTTACATCAATTTTCTTGTCCTGCTATAGCTCATTAGTGTAGAAAAACTTTGGTGAGATATGCTTAGTTCTATCTCCCTTTATGTATCCTTCTCTAATTTGAGCAATATAGGTAGCCTTGTCTTTGTGTATAATTGTTGGAACATCTGTTGCGAAGGCCAAATTGCATGTGCTTTGAATATGATGGATAATAGACCGCATCCAAATACACTCTCTACTTGCTTCATACAATGTACGGATCTTTGAGTGATTAGAAGAGGTGGCAACGAAAGTTTGCTTTGTAGATCGCCACGAAATTGTTGTTCCATCGTAAGTGAAAACATATCCTATTTGTGAGCGGGCTTTATGGGGATCAAATAGGTAACTTGTGTCTGCATAATCGATAAGACTAGGATTCTCTGTTGGCTCGTTTGAAAGAACCCAAGTTTGACGTTCCATGAAGGTATTGAAACATATGTTTGATGTCATTTAAATGTCAATGTGTGGATGCTAAGCTAAATCTCTCCAATAAGTTCACAAAGAATGCAATGTCTGGTTTGGTGTATTGAGCTAGATATAATAAAGCGTGCCGATTGCATTTAAATATGGCACTTCTGGACCAAGTATCTTTTCGTCATCCTCTTTGGGCTGGAATGGATCCTTTTTAAGATCGAGAGATCGAACAACCATAGGAGTGCTTATTGGATGAACATTATCCATATTGAATCGTTTTAATATTTTCTCAATATTAGTTGATTGATGACTAAGTACTCCGTTTGTTTTATGCTCGATCTATAGGTCGAGACAATATTTTATTTTTCCTAAATATTTAATTTCAAATTCTCTCTTTAAATATTCAGTAGTTTTTAGTAGCTCTTCAAGATTTCTATTTAAATTCATGTAATCAACATAGACTGCTACAATTGCAAATTTAGATTCTGATTTTCTAATGAATACACATGGGTAAATCGAATCATTTTTGTATCATTCTTTAATCGAATATTCACTCAAATGATTGTACCACATGCATCTAGATTGTTTTAATCTGTATAATAACCATGGTAATTTGCCTGAACATAGATTATGATCTTTTTATTTAAATGCTTCAAGCATTTTGAATCCTTTAGGGATTTTCATAAAAAAAAAAAATGTCGAGTGACCCATACGTATATACGGTCACTACATCCATGAGACGCATGTCAAGTCTTTCAGAGACTACTAAGCTGATTAGAAATTGAAACATAATAGCATCTGAGAATATGTATCCTCATAATCAATACCAGGTCTCTAGGAGAAACCTTGTGTGACTAGTCGCGCTTTATATATGGTAATTTCATTATGCTCATTACGTTTCCTTAAAAATACTCATTTGTATCCAACGGGTTTGACATCTTTAGGTGTCTGAACTACAAGTCCAAAGACTTTATGTTTAGCCAGAGAACTTAATTTTGCTTGAATCGCATCTTTCCATTGAGGCCAATCATGCCTTTGCCTACATTCATTGTCAATTTTATGCTCGAAATCCTTTGTAATTTCAATAGCTACTGTGAATGAAAACACACTGTCGATGTTTATTTTATTATGATCCCATATTTCCTTTGTATAAGTAAAATTTACGGATTTTTCCTCATTTTTGTATTCTCCTACCTCTTCATGGGTTACTGTCTCTTTAGGAACATGTGCCTCTTAAGGAACCATCAGTTCTTCTAGTAGTTAGATAATGTGGGTATGTCTATAGCTCGAGCTTTATTTTCAACAAGATCCTGATTTTTTATTCTCTTCTTTCAGGGAGCACTGTCTTTGGAACCAAGTGGTCTACCACGTTTTTGTAGCCTAATAAATAAGTTACCACTTTTACACTTGATTATTCAACAGGAACAACCACCCGGACTGACATATTAGCAGTTGGAATGTATGACTTGGTTGCCTTCGCTATATATGTAAAGGCATCTGACAATTATTTGTAATTTATTGTAAATGTACTATCCTTCGCACTGCATTTTCACATTGATTGGTACGAGAATCTAGGTGAGACAAAGTGGAAACTTTCCAAGAGAATTCATGCCTTACTTGAGGAGGCTTTCCATTTCTCAATGATAGAAAAATTGTCTCATCAAAGTGACAATCCGCAAAATGTGTGGTGAAAAGATCACCCATCAAGGATTCAAGATATCTGATAATTAAAGGTGATTTAAAGCCAACATAAATATAAGAACATACACAACACAACCAAAAATGCGTAGATGGGAAATTGTTAGAGTGCAATTTATGCACTAGTTTTGCATTGTTTACTTCCCTTAATATCGATATTTTGCACTTAATAATAATGATTTACTTATGTTTTACTTTTGTAGGTGCAATTGTATTGATTTGTGATAAAATTGAGCTATAAGATGATGTTTAAAGATGATTATTCTCTTGGAAAAATTATGAGCGTCAGAAGAACTTTGTTGATAAGGCGTGGGCCCGTGCTGTCAACTACGGACCTACAGTTTTTAGTTTATGAAAAATGTCATTTTATGGTAGATCAAGGCATTATTTTGGGTCATGTAGTCTTTGCTAGAGGAATTGAGGTAGATAAAGCTAAGATGGATGTTATTAAATCTTTACCTTATCCCACATGTGTGCGGGAGGTTCGTTCTTTCCTTGGTCACGCAGGATTCTATCAACGATTTATCAAGGATTTTTCGAAGATAGCTCAGCCTTTGTGCAAGCTTCTTCAGAAAGATGTGATGTTTGATTTTAATGAAGCATGCAAGGTAGCATTTGATAAGCTTAAGGAGTTATTGACTTCAGCTCCAATTATACAGCCACCCGACTGGATCTTCCCTTTCGAGATAATGTGCGACGCCAATAATTATGCTGTTGGTGCTGTTCTCGGACAAAGGGTTGGAAGAGCTGCTCACGTGATATATTACGCATTAAGAACACTTGATAATGCTCAGTGCAATTACTTAACAACGGAAAAAGAACTTTTAGCTATTATTTTTGCTTTAGAAAAATTCCGTTCATATTTATTGGGTACTAAAGTGATTGTTTTTTTCTGACCATGCAGCTCTCAGATATTTGCTCGCCAAGAAGGAAGTGAAACCGAGACTTATCCGCTGGATCCTACTGCTTCAAGAATTCAACTTGGAGATCCGTGACAAGAAATGAACAGAAAACTTAGTTGCAGACCACCTTAGTAGATTGACCACGAGTGAAGAAGCAGCATCTTTGAAGGATGATTTTCCAGATGAACATCTCTTTGTAACTCAAGGTATGGTTCCTTGGTACGCTGACATTGTCAATTACTTAATTACAAGAACACTACCTAGTGATCTGACGAGGGCTCAAAAAGATAAAATTAAGAGAGATGCTAAATACTATGTTTGGGATGACCCTTACTTGTGGAAACATTGCTCTGACCAAGTCATCAGAAGGTGCGTATCTGAGTTTGAAATTCCTTCTATTCTTCAGTTTTGTCACTCATATGCATGTGGTGGTCATTTTGGTCCCAAAAGGACAGCATCCAAGGTGTTAGAATGTGGTTTATTTTGGCCTACTTTATTTCGTGATTCATACATGTTTTGTAAGTCATGTGAGAATTGTCAAAAGACTGGTAATTTAAGTCATAGAAATCAAATGCCACTTACCCCTATTCTTGTATGTGAAATATTCGATGTGTGGGGCATTGATTTTATGGGACCTTTTCCCTCATCTTTTGGCAATGCTTACATTCTTTTAGCAGTGGATAACGTTTCTAAGTGGGTAGAGGCTAAGGCCACCCGGACTGACAATGCTAAAGTTGTTGTAGATTTTGTCAAGTCTAATATTTTTGCCAGGTTTGGCGTACTGAGAGCGGTGATAAGTGATAAAGGCACTCATTTCTGTAATCGAGTGGTGGAGGCTTTGTTCAAGAGATATCATGTTACCCACCGAGTGTCTACCGCCTATCATCCACAGACAAGTGGACAAGCTGAGATATCAAACAGAGAAATCAAGTCTATTCTTGAAAAGACAGTTAGTCCAAATCGAAAGGATTGGAGTTTGCGATTAGATGATGCATTATGGGCGTATCGCACTGCTTACAAAACTCCCATAGGTATGTCTCCTTATCGTTTAGTATTTGGTAAGCCTTGCCATTTACCTGTAGAACTTGAGCACAGAGCATACTGGGTGGTTAAGCAATGCAATATGCGGATGGATGAAGTGGGAAAGCAGAGGAAGTTGCAACTGCAAGAGTTGGAGGAGATTAGAAATAAATCCTACGAGAGTTCGCGATTTTACAAGGAAAAGACGAAGACATTTCATGACAGAATGATTTTGAGAAAGGAGTTCTCTGTTGGTCAAAAAGTTCTTCTTTTTCATTCTAAACTTAAACTTTTTCCTGGTAAATTACGTTCTCATTGGGTAGGATCTTTTATTTTTACTAATGTTTTTCCTCATGGTGCAGTTGAGATTCGGAGTCCAACCTCTGATAAAGCCTTTAAGGTTAATGGTCATCGTTTAAAACCTTTTTATGAAGGTTTTTCGGTGAATATTGTGGAGGAAATGACTCTCGAGAGTCCTATTTATGGAGATTGATGCATAAATATGTCTAGCCAAAGACATAAAACAAAGGCGCTTTTTGGGAGGCAACCCAAATGATTTGTTTATTTTGGTTTTTGTTTTATCTTCTTTTAGTTTTGATTCAGATCCCAAATCCTAATCAACACATACGATGATTCATTTAAATTAGATTGTTTATTCTCACAACACAACTCTCTGCTATGTTATTTGTCACAAACATTAAATTCTTCATACGATGAATCCTTTAATTGACAATAGATTAAGTTGATAATTAAATAGTGGCCAATTACCTAATTAACAAACATAATCATGAAAATAATTCAGAGAATAAACAAATACCCAAAAAATAATAAAACAATTAAAGCATAAGAAAGATCTCACAGTAGTGATGAATCAAAGCTTCATTAACCTTCAACCAGAAAAATAGGTTTAGTTCTTCATAGAGAGAAGAGAAAAGTTTAGATCTAGGGTTTCTTTCTTTTCTCCAAATGTCCCCTTTTTCACAATAGATTCCTCTCTTAAATACTCTCTCTCTCTTCTCCTCTAGAATTCTATTTAAAATAAAATACTAATATCTGAAATATTAAATTCGTAATTACAAAAATAACCAAAAATACAAAACACGTTAAACTAAAAACTGTAGGTCCGTAGTTGACAGCATGCGCCCACGCCTTATCAACAAAGTTCTTATGACGCTCATAATTTCTCCAAGAGAATAATCATCTTTAAACACCATCTTATAGCTCAATTTTATCACAAATCAATAGAATTGCACCTACAAAAGTAAAACACAAGTAAATCATTATTATTAAGTGCAAAATATCGATATTAAGGGAAGTAAACAATGCAAAACTAGTACATAAATTGCACTCTAACAATTTCCCATCTACACATTTTTTGTTGTGTTGTGTATGTTCTTATATTTATGTTGGCTTTAAATCACCTTTAATTATCAGATATCTTGAATCCTTGATGGGTGATTTTTTCACTACACGTTTTGCGGATTGTCACTTTGATGAGACAATTTTTCTATCATTGAGAAAAGGAAAGCCTCCTGAAGTAAGGCATGAATTCTCTTGGAAAGTTTCCACTTTGTCTCACCTAGATTCTCATACCAATCAATGTGAAAATGCAATGCGAAGGATAGTACATTTACAATAAATTACAAATAATTGTTAGATGCCTTTACATATATAGCGAAGGCAACCAAGTCATACATTCCAACTGCTAATACGTCAGTCCAGGTGGTTGTTCCTGTTGAATAATCAAGTGTAAAAGTGGTAACTTATTTATTAGGCTACAAAAACGTGGTAGACCATTTGGTTCCAAAGACAATGCTCCCTGAAAGAAGAGAATAAAAAATCAGGATCCTGTTGAAAATAAAGCAAACATGTGACCACCATGCAGATGCATCAATTAACACCATAAAGTAACAAAACAGTCCACTAGGTGGATGGATTGGCCCACATATATATCCTTGAACTCTTTGTAGAAACATTAGAGATTCATAAGCAACCTTAGAAGAGAATGGTTTAACTATAGATTTTCCTTGTGAATAAGTGATACAAACAATCTCATTGGACAATAGAACCTTCTCTGGTTCTTTAATGGATGTCCATAAAAATTTTCAATAATTCTACACATTATTGTATATCCAGGATGTTCGAGACGATCGTGCTGCAACATAAATATCTTGGATCTGTGAACTTCTAATTCATCACTGCATGACTTTCAATTGCATTTATGATTATGTAATACAATCCGGGAATGCTTTGTGTTTTTCCAGTATATATTTCTTTCCTAAGACATTTTTAGTAATGTAGAGATATTTCACATTATTTTCATTGGAACTCTCAATATGATATCCATTTCAGTGGATATCTTTAAAGCTCAGTAGATTTCTTTTAGATTTTGCTGAATATAAAACATTATGAATTATTAGTTTTGTTCCACTTGCCAACAAAAGTATAGCACTTCTAGAGCCTTTTATCAGGTCTGCATGACCAGATATAGTATTTACTTTTCTTTCAAGTAATTTTAGTTTACAAGATTAGATATCATATTTATTTTTCCTTCAAGTAATTTTATCTCTAAGAAATATTTTTTATCTTGAAGAATAGTGTGTGTGGTTGCACTGTCAGCCAAGCAAACATCTTAAGCTTTTTATTCTAAAATAGATAATTGATTTCTAAAATCCATAACCTTACATTAAACAAAAGTGTTAGACATCAAAATAAACATTGAGTACAATTGATAAAACTACAAACAGATACAAAAGTTAGCATATTAGCAACTAGCATAAAAGTCTGGACATTTCTATTATTACTTAATTTATCATTTTTCCCTCTATGTCTTCAAAAAAATCAAAGGCATCCGGATGAGTCAAATCGACAAGATCTGAGTTCTCGACTAAATTTGTCTCAATTTTTCCCTTTCCTTTCTTGGATGCCTGTTAAAGGTCCACCAAATTTTTTCAGTCCGACAAGTTTGTGACCAATGTCCTTCTGCTACGTCGATAACATATTTCTCCATTATCATTTCTAACATTATTCTTTCTTGCATCATTGGATTTAGGTCTCTCATAAACATTTAACTTTCATCCATTTTTTTTGTTTTGTTGTCCTTCATGCATATAACCACCACGATGGTAGTGACCAAGATCTCTTTTACCTCCTTGATTACGCTCACGATTGCTACATGTATTCACATTCGCTTCTAGGAATGGTTAAGATCCTATTGGGCATAACTCATGGTTTTTCATCAGGAGGTCATTGTTTTTCTCAACAATTAAAAGAGTTATTATCAGTTCAGAATATTTGCTATATCTACGCTCCCGGTATTATTGTTGTAAGACAATGTTTGATGCATGAAAAGTAATGAGTGTCTTTTCAAGCATATCTTTATCTGTAACTTCTACACCACACAGTTGTAGTTCTAGGCTTACGCGGAACAAAAGAGAGTCGTAATCAAAGACTCTTGCATAATCTTGGAATCTCAAGTTTAACCACTCGTGTTTGGCATTTGGTAGGGAAATATCCCTCTGATAGTCAAATCTTTCCTTGAGGTTACTCTATAAAATTAGTTGAAACGACCCGTCCCGCACCCCCAGGGCGAGTCTATCTAAACTCGTATAATCGAATCGATAATAATTATCATATTTAAGAATTCTATCAAAAATTCGGCAAAATCTCCCCTATAAATAAAATATCCCCAAACCTGCAATTTACAAAACAATACTTCAAAAAATAACTCAATATCCATCCATCCTTCATAACCAACTTATCAAGTCAACATATCAAATATCACCCAAATCATTCTAATATTAAAATACAATGGTTATCCTTAATTACAAAATATAATAAATAAATACAATCCACAATATCCCAAATATCAAACTATTAAATCTACGACTCCTAGCACCATCACGTGGCCACAATTTCAAATCTAACTATTGTTGCTGGGTCGACTGATGTACTTGCAAATCTCCTGTGGCGGGGGAAAATATAATAAAAATAAGGTGAGTATAAAACTCAGTGAACTCAGTGAGTGGATAGTAGTTTTTGAAAAATAAATTTATTTAAAATAATTTAATCTTTCTCAAATCGATTTCATCAAAATATCATAAGAACTTATATAAACATATTCAATTCAAATCATGCACTGAAATAACAACATTACATAAATCTGCATAAAATCAATGAAATTATAATACTTATAATATCAAATACTGAATACCAAAAACTATCATCAAACAAGTACCCAGGGGAATGATCTCATCATATTCGGACTTTGACGGACGGGCAATCAGGGAACCATCATGCCCCGGAGCTACAACGGATAGATGGGGAAATCTCATCTCATATCACATGTATCTCAACATCTGTATCTTTGTAATCATCATACTGCATGCATAAGCCCCCAAAAGGCAAAAGCGCCCAAACACACAGCCCAAAGCATCTATGTGTGTTTAGACGGGCCCCAAAGGCCTCTATCTCATATCATCTGTATCTCTGCATTCATCTCGTATTATCTATATCTCTGTATCTGGAAGGGAAGGGTACTGTCCAATGATTTTCCAAACAACATTTATACACATGTACATAAACATATAATAACATCTGAAATCTCAGTTTCTTTTTATTCAACATATCTCAAATCCACTCAATTCTAATATCACGCGTTTACTCAAAAACGATAATAAAATCATTAATCAAACTTATTCTTAATAACAATAAATATCAATACATAGATAAAAATCAATTTTCTAGAAAATCATTAAATCAAAGCATCAAATACTTATTCATCAAAACATATTGCACTGTATCATAAAATCAGCATATACTATAAAAATAGATTTTGTATATTCCACTCACAGTGACAAAGTCCAGACTCGGTATCAACAACGTCCGCAGGTTGATTCTCGTTCGCGGATCCTCCTAATTAAGGAAACGACATAATCATTCTCCATAAATTTGAAATACAACTAATCTTACATAATAATTCTCGAAACGAATATCTATCAACAATAAACTATTCCTGCATGCACAAAATTACTGAAATACCCCTACATGCCAAAATTCATCATTTTACCAAAATTATCCTTAGAATCTTCAATTACTAAATTGTCCTCAATTCAAATCACGAAAATAACCACAATGTCAAAAATTACGAAATTACCCTTGGCACGTAAAATTACCAAAATGTCCTTAACGACTTAAATTACCGAATTACCCTCGTAATTTCAAATTACCTCACTGCCCTAGCCTAAAATTAGCACATTATCCACTGATTCCATAAATTACAAATTCACCCTAAAGGTTTATGAATTTACCGAATTACCCCTGCCGGACAACGGTGACTAGACTTTAGTCAACGACGACGAGAAGCTTAGATGTGATAGTTCAGACCTCGGTGAGTCCAATGGTCTCGCCGGTGACCTCCCACGCGCGGCGATGGCGGTGGATCGAGCTCCCAAAGCCGCGTGCTTTCCAAGTGGCCGATCGTCGACAATCCGGCCGTTTCAGGTGACAAGGTTGGTTGAAAATGATGCTGGTGACGTGAGGAGTAGAACCCAGCTGGAGGTGTGCCCAAACTCCGGCGAAATCGACGGTGATGGTGATGGGTTTTTGGCCGTGAATTTTTTAGGCTCAAACGGCAGCGTTCCAGTCGTTTTCCAGCAACGAGGACGGCTGGGTTATGACGGCCGGCTTCCAAGCTTCAGATCGGTACCAAGCTCGGCCGGTGAGGTGGCTGGAATCGCAAGATCCGTCCGGGTCAAGGTCGATGGTCGCATCGAATCCGGGTCAAAATTGGGTCAACTCTCTTTCTCTCTCTCTCTCTCACGTGCCCCTCTTTCTTTCCTTTTTTGGAAACCAGCTTCCCCTTTCCATTTATAGAAACTGGCTTCTTTTTCTTTTCTTTTCTTTTTTTTGCACTTAAGCTTAATCCAAATTAAGCTTATACCGGACCCGTGACGAAAATAAAATCCGACTACTCTAGCTTTTAATCGCGCTCAATTTATCTCGATTTAATGTTGTGACAATTTTAAAATTAATATCGAAGAGAAAAAATTAAATCATACACTTAATTAAGAAAAATCAAAGTGCATATGCTACATTAGTGGATCCTCCAATATTAGATATTGAGCTTTCAAGCTCTTATATATATGGCGGCGGAGGAAAACCATGGCCTTTGATTTTTCCCAGAGAGATGGCTTGTTTCCTTCTACTATAGTGCCTTCCAGGCTCATAGCTTGCAAATGCATTTTGGCGTCCAATACCCAAAAAAGATAGTTTCCTCCACAAACTTCAAGAGCAGGGATTTGCATATTTGTGAGAGTTGCCATTTCTCTAGTACCCTTATTATTAATGATTAAAGAAAATAGAAATAAGTGTCACAATATAAATATTTAAGTATAAAAAAACAGAAATGATAGAATATGTAGAAACTTTATGTAGCTGTTTAGAACTTCAAGTTCTTACCACCTCATTTGTGTTGTAGACTTCAGAATATTACAATAATATTCAAAGACAAGTACATGCAAGAACAAATTATAATTTATTGAAATTAAAATAACTTAATAGGTAATTAAACCAGCCATATGAGCAAATAAATTAAATAGGGTAGGCGGTTGAACAAGTCATACAAGTAGAAAAGTTAAAATAAGACAGGCGGTTGAACCAACCATGTAAATCAATATTAGAATAATAACATATTAATATAAAGATAATAACAATATAGGCGGTATTATAGAACCAGCCATAAAAAATTTCATAAAAAATAAACAATATAACAAACTCATAATAATGGTGATAAAACATAAAAGAAATAAACATAAATAAACACAAGTAACAACTCATAATAATGATGACAAAACATAAAAGAAATAAACATAAATAAACACAAGTAATAAAAATTCAACTACTCACGTCAAATCAGCCATTGTGTTGATAGCATGTTATAAAATAAATAGATAACAGAAAAATTTTGAATTAAACAAAGTACTTAAAAGTACCTTATTACTAAGCTTATTATTGATAAGCTTTCGAATTTTATTGTTAACAATGCGAATGAATACATTACATATATAGAGTTGGAAAGCTAAGGGGTAAATGATGATTTACCAATTTGAGATAAATGGTGAAAGTTCACCTATTAGTTTATAACAATTTACTTTTTTTTTTTTTAAGAATTGGTCATTTATATAGAATGACGGTCTGAGTGCCCAGAAGAGGGCCCGAGGAAGGAGCCGAAGGGCACAGCAGTAAGAACTTTTCATTTTCCTGAAAATAAAACTCAAGAATATAATATTAATCCAAAAATAATAAGCCCTTAATTAAAAAGAAAAGAACAATACCATATGATTAATTTTCTGTTGTAAGATAATAAGGATTAAGGAGCTTAACTAGTTAATTACCTTGCGACTTGTTTTCCTTTTGGTTGATATACTTATATCAATATTGTCATTTTCCTCTTCACAAACATAACGCCTATTTTTTAAATGTATAAATGATCACCAAAAAATAAAATTAAAAAGAAAGAGAGATGAATTAAATTTTTGAAACGACAATATTAAGTACTAGAGTACAGCTATAAACTCAAGCCTGACAAAAGGATGACAAAAATATAATCAAAATAACATCATTTTGAGTGAGTTTAATTTAAAAAAAAAAACTAAAACAACGTTGTTTTGAGTGTGTTTTTGCCAGCTTTTTGTCAAACTTTAGTTCCTCAATCATTTTTCTAGGTGTTAACTCATCATCATATTTTAATTTATCAAAAAATAAAATAAAATCTTACATCCCCGTAGTTACCTTAATAACTGCTCCAAAATGCTTGAATTTGACATTCTCAATCTCTATTTCAAAAGGAAGTTTCGTCCATCGATTATTAACTTTCATCCTTATAGCAGGCACTGAAGAAGGAAGGCTCATATTCTAGTGGCAATTGCATTTTAACTCTAAGTGCAAATGTAGTTAATTAATTCCAAGTACTAATGGTGAAAATTAATTAAGAGGTAAGTAAGACATCAGTGCTACCCTGTTCTTTTTATCAATCGGTACACCTGGTAAGTCCCTAAAATTTGCACCTTACTAACAACAAGTAGCCACAATTAGCCATGAAAACCAAAGACTCCGCGCAGCATGTGCAAAATGGAACATGTCTATCACATCGTTTATGTAAGTAATCAAATCTTCCCATAAATATATCTAATTTTAAAATTAACCAATCATTATTGTGATTAACTAGTATGATTTCATTAAAGATTAAACGATCGCACTAAAATGTCTAATGAACATATAAAGCACTACATATAATCTTAACTTTCTAAAGTTATACTCTAAAGTTTATTTTGAGTACTCTATTACTCTGCGCACTTATTTAATAAATTTTAAAATATAATTTTTACTAGCACACTTTTCAAATACTAAAACAGTCCTTTATTAAACCCATACTAATAATTAATTGTTTATTTTTTATACACCCACAAATTATTTCATCATTCTCTAAGTTATAACACATAATGCCCAAGAATGTTATAATCGATTGACTCAGCTTTTCTTCGTATTTGATGTTCTTCTATATAAATGGTGCAATTTGTTTCATTGAAGAGAAGAGTATGCGTCTTGCTTGATGACTTCCTAGATCACGTAGAATTTAAGGCCAATTTGGTAATACTGTGGCTTCTAAAATAATTACTATTAGCTGTTCTGTAGAAATAATAAGTTGTGAAGAGAATTAGTTAAACATCTAATGAAATTTATTTTTGAAAGATCTATAAGTTTAAAAAGCAGTTGTACATGTTCGGCAAAGCTTACTGTCGAACAATTGTAAGAATGTAAATGATTGAATTAAACACAACGTTGAATAAAATTTACTTATACATTTATAAACACACACACACACAATATTTTTAATTGTGTATATAAGATAATTAATAACGAAAATAAATACTTTATATTATTTATCTTATTTTTTATTTTGTTATCTCAATATAATTAGTATTAATAATAATCTCTTTAAAGTTAATGATTTTATTTTCTCATTAATAAGAATAATTGTGGATTTTAATAATATATATGAGGATATATGTGTAATTGTTTTGAGTATAAAAGCGACTCTCAAAATCTGATTTTGAAAAGTTACTCTTTTTTTATGTTCCAAATTTGCTGTAGGATAGGGCGATTTTGCCAAAAGTAATTTCTAAAAAAATTTACCAAATACGAAAATTAAAATTTACCTTTTCAAAATCACTTTTGAACCTTCCAAAAGAAATCCTAAATGGACCCTAAATATTTTGTTTTTACAATTGATTAAATTCAATAATGACAAAAACCTTATATTTAATGTTTTTACTTGCAATAATATGTATAAATGAGTTTTAAGGGTATTAAAATTTTCTTAAAATATATTAATGTTCTTAATAGTAAATTATATTATATTTTAGTGATATAAAATTTTATTAGAATTAGAGTATTGAAAATATAATAACTGTAAATAGCAGTACCTTTTTCTAACTTTTTTTCCCTTTTGGGTGTCATGAGATCTTTAATAGGGTGAGAATTTGCAAAAATACATTCACAAAATTCTTAACTAGAAATCTCTTGGTGTTGTGCAATAAGCCTATATCGTTGTCGACAAGCAAAATGTCATTGACATATAAAACTAGAAAAGTATACTACTCTTACAGGGCTTATGATATATGCCCTCTTCGACCAAACTCGCCTCAAAACCAAATAAGATCACTTGATGAAACTTGAAATACTATTGTCAAGATGCTTACTTAAGTCTATAGATGGATTTCTTAAATTCGTAAACCATATTTTTTGAGTCACTACAAGAAAACATGCAATAAATGATAGGAAATAACTGTTATAAAAGAGAGTTCATGATAGACGATTCATATGTCATCTATGTCACTGTCATTAATTTATGACAGAATATTTGCCGTCATGAATTAACGATGGTATTTTACAGTCATATATCCGTCAAACAATACTTTAATGTGAAAATATAATTAAATTAAAATTTGAATTTATTTAAAATTTCGCGCCAAATTTTTAAATTTTGGTGGGAAATTTTATTGTCATTGGTAAATTTATTATTAAGGTTTGGCGGGAAATTATGTTATCATTTGTTAATTTATTATTATTTTTTTTGGCGGGAAATTGTTATGACAGACTTTATGATGGGAATTTCCCATCATAAAGTTAAATTTTTTAAAAAAATTACGATTATAATTAATTTTTGTATTCATGTTTACAAATTTAATTAATTAATAAAAATGAGCATCATGAAAAAAATAAAAACAATTAATATTAATTAACATTCATTCATTCCAATAAGTTAATTTCAAAATAAATACATCTAGTATCTAATATTGTCATCACTACCAATACATATATAATCAACATCCCAAATTAAAAAAATAAAAACACATTCATCCAATTAAACTACAAGAAAAGCAAGTCAAATTCCAACCACCAAGCCAACAAAACCTCCAACAGTAATACATCTTCTAACGGCAATATTCCAATATCCACTTACCCAACAACTCTCCCAACACACATTCAGCAGCAACCCAACATCTTCCAACTCAGCATCTTTCCACACCACTGGTATTCCAGCCACATACCTAGCAACACTCCAACCCAAACCTAGCAAACCAATCTATTCAGAATCAATCAAAATACCCAATGTTATCGAATGCAAAACATGCACACTACAATCGGTAACAGTAACCATTATAATTTGACACTATAACTTTAATTTCAACAAATTTTTACAACTAATATTTATAGTTTCATACTCATACTAACCATTTTACTGATGCAACAAGGGTGTATTTTGTTTTGACATATAAAACTAGAAAAGTCATTGACATATAAAACTAGAAAAGTATACTACTCTTACAGGGCTTATGATATATGCCCTCTTCGACCAAACTCGCCTCAAAACCAAATAAGATCACTTGATGAAACTTGAAATACTATTGTCAAGATGCTTACTTAAGTCTGTAGATGGATTTCTTAAATTCGTAAACCATATTTTTTGGGTCACTACAAGAAAACATGCAATAAATGATAGGAAATAACTGTTATAAAAGAGAGTTCATGATAGACGATTCATATGTCATCTATGTCACTGTCATTAATTTATGACAGAATATTTGCCGTCATGAATTAACGATGGTATTTTACAGTCATATATCCGTCAAACAATACTTTAATGTGAAAATATAATTAAATTAAAATTTGAATTTATTTAAAATTTCGCGCCAAATTTTTAAATTTTGGTGGGAAATTTTATTGTCATTGGTAAATTTATTATTAAGGTTTGGCGGGAAATTATGTTATCATTTGTTAATTTATTATTATTTTTTTTGGCGGGAAATTGTTATGACAGACTTTATGATGGGAATTTCCCATCATAAAGTTAAATTTTTTAAAAAAATTACGATTATAATTAATTTTTGTATTCATGTTTACAAATTTAATTAATTAATAAAAATGAGCATCATGAAAAAAATAAAAACAATTAATATTAATTAACATTCATTCATTCCAATAAGTTAATTTCAAAATAAATACATCTAGTATCTAATATTGTCATCACTACCAATACATATATAATCAACATCCCAAATTAAAAAAATAAAAACACATTCATCCAATTAAACTACAAGAAAAGCAAGTCAAATTCCAACCACCAAGCCAACAAAACCTCCAACAGTAATACATCTTCTAACGGCAATATTCCAATATCCACTTACCCAACAACTCTCCCAACACACATTCAGCAGCAACCCAACATCTTCCAACTCAGCATCTTTCCACACCACTGGTATTCCAGCCACATACCTAGCAACACTCCAACCCAAACCTAGCAAACCAATCTATTCAGAATCAATCAAAATACCCAATGTTATCGAATGCAAAACATGCACACTACAATCGGTAACAGTAACCATTATAATTTGACACTATAACTTTAATTTCAACAAATTTTTACAACTAATATTTATAGTTTCATACTCATACTAACCATTTTACTCCAGCCACACTGCAATTTTAATGTATTTTGTTTCGGAGCTTGTTCATGCCACACAAAAAAAAAAAACTTACAAAATCTCATCCATTTTAGTTATGTAATCGATAGCGCATATAGTTTCTGTAGGGTTACTTTTTTTTATACCTTCACAATTCTCATCTTAGAATTATAATTCCATTTTTTCTTACTATCCTCTGTTGTGAAGAGGGTCATGGTGCTATAAAAAAAAAAGTAAACTGTTATCTCTTAATTATATTGAAAAAAACTTAAAATATCAATTGCATGAAATAGATTGGCATACATACATTTTAAGGAGTTGTTCTAAATCAATATAAGGACTTGACTGCACAGGATCCACATAAAACACTTCCTTTCTCACCACGTCAAACACAACTAAAACCCAATGGTAGCTACAAGACAGAGAAGGCAGTTGGAAAAAAAGCAGAAAACAAAACCATGAATTAACAAACAATTGTAAAAGTACTATAAATTCAGAAACAACTGTAAAAGTTTTAAATGAAAATTCAAACTTATGAAGGATTGTATGGCATGAGAATGAGTTGTCCATTTTTGGCTTTTTTCAAGCAGTCGTGAATATGCTCAACTCTCTTTGAGCGAAATTTTTCTACAGCCTTTGGATTTGTTGGGCAAACCAAACTTGGACACATGAATCCAAATGGTTTTATTCATTTTCTGGTTGGTAGAATGGTGGAATCCAACATCCTAAATAGAAAATCAGTGCATCAATAAAAAAATATACTAAGTTGATATAAAATAGTGTAAAGAAAATCCATTAAACCACTTACGCCATATATACTTTAATAGCATTTACTCCTAGTGCTTGCATTGACAATAGTTCATTGCAATCTTTCTTCCCAGTATAAGCACAAGCATGTCTTTGGAATACATTATCATCAATCATATATGTCAGAACACCATCATTTTCATCAGGCATGTATTTCTCACACAATTTCTCAAATAGTTGCAGCATAGGATCACTGTTCTAGTGCTTGAATATTGCACTCCTTGTGTTCCTCATAGGCTACACTACAACTTTTTTACTTTATCCTTTTTCAAAAGTGGGTTTTTTGTTGGGCTGTCAGGATGCATCTCCTGTATACCATCAGTTGTACCATCAACACAGTCAAAATCCAATTGCTTGTTACTGCTTTCAACTATTTTCCTCTCATCATTTGCATAATCCTTTGGGATTGAAGGATTAAGTCTTGGACTTTTCCTCAAAATGGCAGCAGTAGTGTTTTTTGGTGGCTTCCCCAAATCATCTGGCTCCTGTGGATGTTAATGATATGAAATTGTAAGTAAATATAAGTTTCTTTTCACTCCTAAGAATAATTCAAGCATTAATGCCAATGATTATTTTTTTTAAATGGGCCACGCACATTTCACTGGGTGATTTGCAATTGCATTTTTAAAATTAATTCTAATAAGACGCGCACACACATATATATAGTATGCAGCAATATATATATATATATATAGAAAGAGAGAGAGAGAGAGAGAGAGAGTATGCAACAATATATATAAATATGTTGTGGCTGCAAAGCTAGCTTGTGCAACTTGGCCCTTGTTTTAAACATTGTACTTGACTTGTATAGTTATATTAATTAAAACAATTAGGCAGAAAAAAAAAAGAAATCTCACATACAAAGACAAAAAAAACTTAAATATAGTTAATTTTATTAACTAATCTTGTGCACATCTCTTTGACTGCCTTCATTTTTTGTTCACTTCAACGGAATGGTAGCAGCGATATTTGCTGGTGGCTTGCCCAAATTATCTACCTCCTATGAAGATTAATTATATGAAATAGTAAGTATATTAAACTAGATTGAATAGTAAATATACAAGACAATAAATCATAATCTAGGAAAAATACAACCATTTATTATGAATAAACTAACCTTATGTGCATCTCTTTCACTGTCATTTTCACTGTCATCATTTTTGGCTTCATCGGAATGACAGTAGTTTTAGTTTTTAGTGTCTCTTCTTTCTTCCGAACTTCTTCCTTCTTTCTTAGTGTTGATACTTTAGGATGTTCGTCCCTTTGACCAGACATCCATTTCCTCTTCTTCACAGCTGACTTCCCTAAATTATCCAGTTCCTGTCAGCATTATCGACAAATAGTAAATAAATTAAACTCTAATGAGTGGAAGATATACAAGGAAAAATACTTAAACTATGAAATATTTGGGTAACATAGATAACTAAAGCACCTTATGAACATCTCCCTCACTGTCATCATCGACCATATTATGTGGGAAAGTGGAACTTCAAATATCTAAATGGCGAGGTGTCCTCTTCAATTCTTTGGAAATTTCTAACAACTGTTCATCTACTGATTTTTTCCAAGCATCCAGCTCCCCCTCTCTCTCATTTTGGATGGGTCCACGCAGGCAGTGAAAGTACATAGAAGGATAAATAAATTTGCCCAAGCCTTGCATATGACCAGTTCAAGGAAGCTTTCCCAATGCTTGTGCAAGTAAGTCATTTCTTGCATCGGAATTGAATGAGTCTTTTTTGTCCTCCCTTCTCTAGCATTTCCTAATAGCCCACCATAAAGAAACTAATATTATTAAATGAGCATAGATCTAATGTCATAACAATGTTTGTTCTAGTTAAACTTGATTACCATTTTCTTAATGATCTGTTTGGTTTCAAAGTCGTATCCTCCATTCTTTGGTATCCGAGCTCTCTTCTATAGTTCACTCTTGTCAGTTAACTCTTCCAAAAGACCTGATTCTGCACATTACTTTGACAAAGAAATTAGACTAGTTAACTGTTAAAAAATTTAATAGTTAACTAAACCTTTAATAAATATTTAACAAAGCAAAAAATTTACACACTTAACTGATATATAAATTATTTCATTAACAATTTAAATATTTAACACAATTACAATTTCTTTCATTAATCCAATGTATCTTTTTCGACTAAGGTGGTGATTGCACTTGTTCAAAGCTCTCGTGTTCTTATTGACACAACTCATTTTCTGCATAATTAAATTAGTTATAACACAAGGTAAATATAATGTAACTACTAACATATTACTTGTCCTAACTTGAAAATGTTGGTCGACAAACTTTATCCATACAGGATGCTTTAATATATATCTATATATATATATATTTCTGGTATCAGAGCCAGGGGGAGGATAGTGTTATATAGAATAAAGTTTTGTGCATGATGGAGTAATTTTTTGTTGAAACTTTGCTTGAATGGTGATGGTGTGACCTTCTTGGTGCCTTGGTAGTTTTTGGTCATAAGTCCCGATTTGGTTGAAGGGCAATAAAACCAATTCTTAGCCTAGGATTGATTTGCCATTCCTGTAAAACTAAGTCATTTTTATTTCTGCATACATGGACTCTTTATTTCATAGAACATCTTCCTTTTCTAGCTCTTCTTCCGGGAAGACTAAAGATTCTAAGAATGTTGTAAATTCAGAAGAATTTGTTATTGAAGATTTTAATAAAGCAATTGATAATTGGGAATTACCAAAGATTTCTAAAGAAATGATTTATAAGACCAAAAAACTTGATTTTCTAAAGAATGATTATGTTATAAAAACTGAAGAATGTGATATAACCCTTTCAAAGCCTTTTGAAACTATCCACTTATTTTCAGAAAATTCCTTAAAGAAATTAAAAGATAAAAATTTTAATTATGTTCATATCGGTTTAATACAAGTCGGAATAAAACCCTTAACTAAAGAAGGACTTGACACATCTATTCTCGCTATCTTAAGAGATAGACGATTCATCTCTTTTGATGATTCTTTACTAAGTAGTATAGAATCAAGTCTCTGTAAAGGACCAATATCATTTGACTGTTACCCGAACATAACAGTTTCCTTAAAAGACAAGAACATACTGAAAAGCATGATCTTACAGATCAAAACCCATAATTACAATATGATTGAGGGATCTGTCCCAGTTGCTCTAATTTTTAAAATCTCATACAAAGCGATGATTTCCGCGTTCAGTACGCAACATAAATTCCAGTCAAAAAGAGAAGAGACTCTTCTCTTACAGACTGATCTGTCTAAAGCCAACACTGTTATTCCAAAACCAATCCATTGGAAAGATGTAAATCTTCCAGACGAATGGATTCTTGAAGGAGCCACTGCCCCAGTAATTCCAAAACAACTTGAGCTTAATACAGAGTTGCAAAATATGACTCAGTATTCTGATGGTAAAGTAAAATTATCCTTTAGGAGATCTACTTCATCCAGATTCTCCGATAAAGACTCATCCTCAAGTATTCCTTCCTTGGAAAGGAAATTTTCAAAAATTCCTTCCATAATAAATCTTCCTTTTCAAAGTCAACCTAAGTTTCCAACTTCGGATATACCTAGTTCCTTTATACACTCTGCTAACTATACCACTAGTGTTCCACACCATGTGTACACTAGCCGTCAACATGAACAAAGACAAGGAGAGAAGGAGCCTTCTCCTCCAACTTCTCCTACATTTTCGGCAATCAAAGAAAATGTTATTAATGTCCTTAAAAAAGATTTTGAATTAGATAAAACTCTTCTAACACCAATAAAGAAAAAAGACTTTGGTTTTTTAAAAATTTTTTAAACCAAAGAAAAGAAATACAACAAGTTTATTACGAATTTGTAAACTTACATCAAATTCATATATTATTTTTTGATTGGTTTGATATTTATGCCTCGGAAAATAACATTTCCTACCCTTTTAAAGAATCAAACCCTATCACAATTCGTAAAAAAATTACTGGATGGAATCTATCAGACTCTGATAGAACCATTGAATCTGAGCATCCTCCTCTAAGGAGTATTACCATTGATCATGGTGAACCACCCGTTCAAATGAAAGCCTCACCTTATAAGATTAAAAAACCAAACGATATTGAGAAAAATTTAGATAGTATTATCCAGCAGAATAATTTCTGTAATACTAATCTAAATACAATAGGAAAATAATTGACTCGTATAGAAAATCAATTCCAGAAGTCAACCGTTATTGTCCCTACTTCTACGCAATCAAAGTCTAATTCCTTGTAAAAGCTTAAAGAACCTATTTTCAAACCTTTTCAGGTTTCGAAACATAGTCAAAAGCTTGTTCAAGAATCCAAATCATATTTTGCACAAGCTATTAAAGAACAACTTGATAGAATAGAAGCATCTTCTTCTTTCGCTTCTACTTCTAAACTCCAAATTGCTCCTGATAGTGCTCAATCTAGCAAGATTGGTGTACTAGAACATGATCAATCTTCTATAGCCTCCTCAGAAATAGAAGCTTTCAAAGATGAGTCTATACCTAAAGCTAATAAAATCCATTGGGAACTAGCTCTCCCAACTACAAAAACTCCTCCAGACATTGCCATCGATAATAGACCTAGTGCATTAAACCAATCTCGTTTTAATGCATCCTCTGTCTATGAATCGAATATTGATGGTATGTTTGAGTACAATATCTTAGGTCTGTTGCAACAAATGACCATGGCAGCTAATGCCTACAAAACTCAACAAGGAACCTCTGACAAAGCCATTGCAGAGATTCTCATTACTGGGTTTACTAGTCAACTTAAAGGATGGTGGGATCATCTTCTCACAAAACAGAAACAGCTTGACATTCTAAATTCAATCCAAACTGAAGAAGATGGAATACCTATTCTTGATGAGGTCAAAAATCCGATTCAAGATGCTGTTGCTACCCTCATTCTCACCATATCTCTTCACTTCATAGGTGATCCTTCTCACCTCCGGGATAAAAACGCTGAGTTACTACATTAATTTGAGATGTAGGAAACTTAGTGAATTTCAAAATTATAAAACTACTTTCTTTACTAGACTTTTTCTTAGAGATGATGCAAATCATGTAACTTGGAAGGAAAAATTCCTTGCAGGTTTACCTACCCTTTTAGGAGAAAAAGTCAGAAATTCTATTAAAGCTCTTTATGACAATCGAATTCCTTATGACGACCTCACCTATGGTGAACTAGTCAGTTTTGTCAATAAAGAAGGTTTAAAGATCTGTCAAGACTTAAAATTACAGAAACGTCTAAAATGGGAGCTTAAGAAGTCTAAGCAAGAATTATGCAGTTTCTGTAAACAATTCAACTACGAACCCTTTAAAACCTCCACTTCAAAAGACTGTAATGGTAAGTGTTCCTCTAAACCTTACAAAAAACATTACAAGTCCAACAGTCAAAATTACAAACAATTTTCAAAACATTTTAGAGAACCTTTTTATAAGAAGTCTTCGAGACCTTATAAGAAGTCTCATCTCTCTAAAAGAAAGGATTTTAAATCCAAGCCCTTTTTCTCTTCTAAACCAAAAACTTTTTTTAATTACAAAGAAGCACCATGTTTTAAATATGGAAGAAAAGGCCATACTGTAAAATTCTGTAGAATGAACAGAAAGATCCATGAACTTGGCCTTGATGACGAAACACTTTCTAAAATAGCCCCTTTGCTCATTGAATCTTCTGACTCTGATCCAGAATTAGAAACCTCCTTGACAGGAGACAGTGACCCTTTACAGGTTGATGAATTGATTGACTCAGATACATCTATATCAAGTGATTCTGATTCAGAAACCTTTCTAAAGAAGATTAATGTTTTGACTAGAGAACAAGAAACTTTTCTTGAACTTGTAAAACATATTTCGGACCCAATCCTCCAAAAGGAATATCTTGATAAACTTTTAAAGACTCTAGATCTAAAAGACAAACCAGAAACCTCTAAAACTCCCATCATAAAGAAGAATGCTTATGATCTTACAGAAATTTTGGATAAAAAGAAAACAAAGAAAATAACTCCAAATATCCAAGATCTTCAAAAAGAGATTAAAGAAATTAAAATTGAGATTAAAGAATTAAAAGAAAAACAGAAGAATGACTCAGAGACTATCCAACTTTTGTTACAAAAGCAAATGGAAGACAATTCTGATAAAGAATCAAACTCTGGTGAAGAGAATGAACAACAACTCGAAAACATTGAAGCAATCCCCAATGATTTTCTTTTTGTTTTAAAGCAAATTACAACTAGAAAATATTTGATTAAAATCACCTTAAAATTTTCAAAAGACTTCGAAATTGATACCATTGCCCTTTTCGACACTGGTGCTGATTTAAATTGTATCAAAGAAGTTATCGTTCCAAAGAAATTCCATGAAAAGACTAATGAAAGGCTCTCTGTCGCAAATAATTCAAAATTAAACATTAAATCCAAAGTTGATGCCTCAATTCACAATGAAGGTTTTGAATTCAGGACTTCCTTTCTTCTAACAAATGATATTCATCATGCTGTTATTTTAGGCACTCCTTTCATAAACCTCATTACTCCTTATACTGTCAATTACGATAGTATATCTTTTAAAGCAAAAAAGAAAAAATTAATTTTTCCTTTTTTAGAAAAACCTAAAACCAGGAATTTGAATATTGTTAAAGCCTGTTCTGTTTACCAGAACCAAATAAATGTTTTGCTCAAAACAAAACAAACAAATTTAGCTTGTTTACAAAAAGATTTAAGCTTACAAAAAATTGAAATCCAATTGAATAATGATTTCATACAAAGAAAAATTTCTGATTTTCAAACTTTAATCGAAAAAGAAATATGTGATGATCTACCAAGTGCTTTTTGGAACCGAAAACAACATCTAGTTGATCTGCCGTATGAAAACTCCTTTGATAAAAGACAAATCCCCACAAAAGCCCGTCCTATTCAAATGAATATGGATCTCGAACAACATTGTAAAATAGAAATCAAAGATTTGGAATCTAAATGACTCATTGTCAAATCTAGGTCTCCCTGGTCTTGTGCTGCTTTTTATGTCAATAAAAATTCAGAAATCAAAAGAGGAACACCTAGATTGGTAATAAACTATAAACCTCTTAATAAAGCATTAAAATGGATTAGGTATCCTATACCTAATAAAAAAGATTTGCTTCAAAAACTACATTCTGCATTCATATTTTCCAAATTTGATATGAAATCTGGTATTTGGCAAATCCAAATACATCCTAAAGATCGTTACAAAACTGCTTTCACTGTTCCATTTGGGCAGTACGAATGGACAATAATGCCATTTGGTTTAAAAAATGCACCCTCAGAATTTCAAATAATTATGAATGACATTTATAATCCTTTTTCTGCATTTTGCATTGTTTATATTGATGATGTGTTGATTTTTTCTTAATCAATTGAGCAACATTTCAAACATTTAAAAACCTTTTATTTTGCAACTAGAAAAGCTGGCCTAGCCATTTCTAGTTCAAAAATTTCTTTATTCTAAACTAAAATCAGGTTTCTTGGTCACTACATTTCAAAAGGAACCATTACTCCAATTGAAAGGTCCCTTGCTTTTACTGATAAGTTTCCTGACAAGATCCTTGATAAAACCCAATTACAAAGATTTTTTGGGCAGTCTCAATTATGTTCTCGATTTCTGTCCTAACATAAATAGAATTGCCAAACCACTGCATAATAGGTTAAAGAAAACCCCTGTTCCATGGACAGAAGAACATACTAAAATTATTCAACAAATAAAGATTATGGTTAAAAACATTCCATGTTTGTTTCTCGCAAATCCTGCATTACCTAAAATTGTTGAAACTAATGCATCAGATTTAGGTTATGGTGGGATATTAAAGCAAGTTAACAATAACAAAGAACAAATAGTATAATATGTTTCTGCACATTAGAACGAATGCCAGAAAAATTATTCTACTATAAAAAAAGAAATTTTATCTATTGTCCTATGCATTTCCAAATTTCAAAGTGACTTACTAAATAAAAAATTTTTGCTTAGAATTGATTGCAAAGCTGCAAAACATGTTTTAGAAAAAGATGTCCAAAACATTGCATCAAAACAGATTTTTGCATGTTGACAAGCTATCTTAAGTGTTTTTTATTGTGAAATTCAATTTATTAAAGGTGATACAAATTCTCTCCCAGATTTTCTAACTAGAGAATTTCTCCAAAACAGATAATGCCGCCCAAAAGAAGAGAGAAAGGGAAAGGGATCCTCACAGACCCTGTATCCCAAACACCTTCCAAAGCCTCCCAATCTTCTCCACCTAAAGAAAAATTACTTTCTTCAGCTATGCCAATCAAGTCATGGATTGACACAATTGAAGACCAGGAAGCCCAGTCTAAAGCCCTTGCCTCCCAAGAGCAGGTAAATGAATGGATGAAATCCATTTCTAAATCCCCTGAGCTTATGCTCGCCTTACAAAGTTTTTCTCAAAGTCAGATTTCTCCTAAAGAAGAAAAAACAATTTCTAAAGAAATTTCTAAAGCCTCTTCCCAAAATGTAGTTTTTTCTGGTGAAAGTTCATCTTCTCAAATTGTTCTTTCACAACCAAAGCTTACAAAGAAAACTTCGGATTGGTTTAATAAAATCTGTTTCCAAAATATTTTATCTATGGAAGACAGATTTTTTCACACTGATCCATTCCAAGCAATTTTAAAGTTTTTCCCCAAAGGATGGTTTTTTAAACCGTGGGATTTATCAAAACCCCAGTCTTATTATTAAAGCATTTTGGAAATCACTGAATCAGTGAAATTCAAACATTTCTTCCTTAGTGATGCTCATTCTGAGCCTGCCTATTTTACGGCTACCATTCTTAAAGTTTTGAGCCCAAAACAGTAGGGCGATGACCTCCACAAGTTCCAAACCTTTCCTGCCAATTTCCAACAAAAACTAAAGCATTGGTTATTTTTCTCCTACTAGGACTATCAACAGGCCTGATACAATACATTTTTTTATCTAAAACCCTAAAAAGACCCATTCTTGGTTATTCTTCTTTAACTCGAAAATAACCATTCAAAGCCTACCCAATTGGTTCCAACACTGGTGGAACTACTTTGGGCCAAGCCCAGACATTCTAACCCCAAATGCCATTCACTATCTAAATCTCTTCAAAACCCATTATATCCCTACAGAATCCGAGAAACGTTTTCCTCATTTTCTCTGCTTCTGTACCAATTTTTTTCTTCCCTAGGTATGGATGTGGAACCTTCGTTATCACACTCACGAAGCCCAACTTATTTTACAAAGAACCATCAAAGTCAAATAGTGGTCCAAGTTTGACGAACAGTCAAAATTAACTGAAGCCACCATCCAAAAATGGCTTTCCTCAAAAGGCCTCCTAACACCAAGTATTAAAGAAGTCAAAGCCCAAGGAACTTTCCTAACTCAAAAATCCAAAGCCCAATCTCTTCTGGCCAGTGCCAAAACAGAAGACGAATATTTTAAAGTTATGCAACAGCTCCTCGCTTCCAGATCAGAACCATCTGTAGCCAGCTCATCTGATCAAGATAGTGTAGAGCCCTTTATATCCCTTGGAGATGATAATGAAGATGATTGCTTCGGCATTTTCCCCCCGATAAAGAAATTTTAATTTTACTATTGTATTTACTTTTTCCTGTACAGCCCTGTAAAAAAAAAAAGTAACGATTGTCTTCATTTTTTATATTTTGGGTGGTCCCCTGGACACAAGTGAGAGCGCACATGTCTCTTCACCCATCTTTTGTTTTCTTTCATTATTGTAAAGCAGAAAAGATGCTATCCCCCACATGTCTTGCTCCATCATCCACACATGTGAAGCTACAGCAAAAGCAGATAAAGCTAAGTCCTTCCACCATGATGTTGTCTCCACTCACCAACCACGTTTGTAAAGCTACAGTTGAAGCTACAGACTCGCCACAGTTCAAACTTCAGCTAGTTTAAATTCAAAGCTTTGTTTCACTAGAAGGACAGAACTTTGATTTTATTTCTTATTGTATTCTCTCTTCTCTGAATAGAAAGCTCTCTCTCTCTCTCTCTGGAAAATCGCATCAAGACATCAAGGAAAATTTTCTTGTCTTGAAATTTTTCCTTTCTTTAATTCAAAAGCTATACTGGATCTAAAGCTGTAATACAATTTGCCTCAAGGAAATAAAGTAAGCATTTATGTTTAAAGATTTCAATTTCGAATGCATGTTTTAAATTTCTGCAATTTAAATTTAAAGCAACTTATAAACTGGTACGTTCTTCCAAGGCATAGAGACCGGATCTCTCCCTTTGGTCGTAATTTCTCTTCTCCCTCCAATCAATCAGAATACTATTTCTGGGATCCAGATCTAGTATTATCTATGAGCCTTTAGATTTTGTTGCTAGGCTTGAAAAGACTACTAAAATATTTTAGTATATCGGCTGGAAAACAGAACGTGCGTGATATTGATCTGTTCTAAGTCAGATCTGGTCACAAAGGCAGATTAAATTCTGCATCGATATGGAAACAACGCCACGTACTAAATAATCTCGCTTTATTAAAATTTGATTTTAAATTAATTCTTCTTGATACATACCCATCCTTCGATCCTATTTCTTTCTGGTATATATATATATATATATATATATATATTAACATATTACTATTTAAATTTAAAATTGCACCAAAATTTACCCTAAAAAAATTAGATCAAAGTTCAATTAACGGTCAATGGTCAACAATCAACTATTGACCATTGACTATTAGCCCTACTCTTCATTCGGATTAGGGTTGGATCCCAGTCCAACCTTACCCCCCCCCCCCCCCCCCCCCTTTTTTTTTTTTGGCCTTTCTTTTCTTTTGTCCTGAGGCCACGACTGCGGTAGCGCTTTTAAGAAATCTGTTGTAGCTAGGTCGTCGCGGCTTGATTGCAAGTGCAACCAACAGTCGCGCCAAATATATATATATATTATGTTCTTGATGTAGCAGCCGCTTTCTTGGCTTGCTTGATGTTTGGGCCATGCCTCGTCGGGCCTGAAGCCATAGCCCCAAAACTTTAAACCTTATCTTCCTTTTTCTTTTTACTCTTTTGCATGGTGGTCGTGGCTCTCTTGTTGACGCGAAAGCCTTAACGTCGGCGGTAATGGTTCCTTAATAACCCAGATTTTTTTAATTAATCCTTTAAAAAATACAAAAGAACAGCCACAATTTTTATCAAATTCAATGATACAAAATTCGAGAAAATCAAAACTTTATTTATTAATCCAAAATAAATTTGATGCTCAAAGACTTCAGCATGAAGAGGCTCTGATAGCACATATTAAAACAAGAAATCCTTTGGTGAAAATCATCATCTATAATCCGGGAACATTCATGTTGTATTACTAAGAATCAATAACAAATTATGCAAAAGCGTACTTAAATCCAAAATGCATAATTGCTCTTGAGTCATGTGGTTGGTCTTCCAGATCAACACGTTCTCCTAGAGAATCTTTTAATTTTCTTTGTACTCTCTCTGATGATTTGATGTCAGAAAAAATAGAATGATACGTGTGACCTAGAGACCATGACTACTTATATAGACTAACATTTTTTATTGTTTTTAAGTATTCTTATTTCAGCCCATCATAAAATAAAAATAACCTTTAAGTCTCTACACATTAAAGATCCACACCCTATCAGATATATTAAAGCTCATATTGTTGAAAACCTTAATCAATCACTTTTAATTGGGCTTATCCTTATTTGGTAGTTTGCAATACATAATTATTCACATATAAGCCCTATATTAAATTAAGGATCCAACAATACTTGATTAAAAATCCAACAAAAAAATGCATGCATAGTTAGGAGAGCTTAGAGCTCATAAACTAGTCTAAAACTCTCCCATTGATGATGTAAAATGTTACATAGTTCTCCTCTTGAGGACCTCATGTTGCAAAGCCCAAAGACATCGTTGATACTTTTCCCGCTAAAGATCAATAAACAAGAAGCGGCTAACCTCTAATGGATATCAATTTCTTGTTTTATCACTTCAAATGATCATTTATAGTTTTTATAATCAGTTGTTGATTCAATGCTTTGAGCTGATCATATTCAATGTTAATTAGTTGGATTCATTATGCCTCATGAATTTCAGCTTGTGGATCACGTTTTTCATTGAATATATATATATATATATATTTATGTATGTTTAATTATGCATGGTTTTATTTTGTTGTTCGACTCCGTCAATACTTCATTTTTATTTCAAGCGATAGTCTAAGTTCATATCAACCATGCATTTCACAGTGGGACTACATAGTAGTCCGAGCTACTTATCAAAATAATAATTGATTTTTTTTTAAAGTAAAAATTTATTAATAGAAAGCGTTTACATGGATTTGTCTCTACATATATAAGCTGAGATGTCAGTTGGAGCTTCCTCTAACCACACTCTCTCTTTGGAATTACATATAGCTAATTTAGCCAGATGATGTGCAGCTTCATTGCAAGACCTTGGAGTATGATTCACTTGGAAAGTGCTCTTGGAAGAAGATAAGGCCTCTTGAATGTTGGAGATTAGCCATCCCACTTCACATCTGTTGTGGATTTTGTTGTTAATGAGATTAACAACATTGAGAGAATTTGATTCAATGATAGCTAGAACCAACCCAATATCCTTCGCCAATTGGATTCCTTTTTGTATTGCAAGAGCTTCTAGAAACTCTATATTGTCGGTAGAAATCTCCCTGCAATTAGATGCTGCCATAACCTCACCTTGCGAGTTTCGGATTAACATTCCTATACCAGCACGAGCTTCCTTAGAGTTAACAGCTGCATTAATGTTCACCTTGTACCATGGTAGGGGAGGACTTTGCCAACCCGGGCTGGGAGTTTTAGGGTTAATACTCTTGTTGGTGCCGCGTTGCAGAACATTATCTCGATATGAATTCACTGCATTCGCAGCTCGGGCGACAATTGCGAGAGGCTCACTGATAGTTTGACAAAAAATCAAATGATTCCTAGCTAGCCATATTGACCAACACAAGACCACCCATTCTTCGAACTCATCTTTTGTGAAAGTAGATGACAAGTGAATGGACAAATTAGAAAACTCCATGGATACTAATATCTTTAGGCATGAATAAAATCTCGTGCGCTTCCATCCCTTCTTTTCTAGTTGACACCCCACCAACGCGAGATATTGATCCTCGTAAGCAAAGCCACAACAAGGGCATGAAGGAGCAACTGGTATTTTCCTTTGGTGCAAATTTAAATAAGTAGAGAGGATATTGGAAAAGGCTCTCCAATAAAAGAGTTTAATCTTAGATGGTAGGGACAAATTCCAAAAAAACTTCCACCACCCAATATTAGGACTAGAACTTGAAGGCAAGTCCTTGAGTTTCAACCGAAGAGTCACTTGATATTGGTCACGCTTGTCATATGACCAAACCAATTGATCCTCCAACGGCTTTTTGGGTAGTGGAAGTTTCAAGATCTGATCTGCATCGTCTTCAAGAAAATTATTTCTTATCAAATGTTCTTTCCAGCATCCGTTTTCGTCAATCAAAATGGCTATTTTAGACTGAGAAGGCAGGAGCGGAGGAGAGAATGGCTTCAAAGTGCTAGGGCGGGGAAGCCATCTATGGTGATAAATAGAGACATTTTTACCATCTCCAATCCTCCATCTCGAACCGACTTCAATGCCCTCTCTCCCCCACAAGATACTTCTCCACATATAGGAAGGATTACAACCCAATTTACTATCCATGAAGTTGCCTCTCGGATAGTATTTTGCTTTAAGAACTTTGGAGACTAGAGAGTGTGGAGAAGAAATTAATCACCAGCATTGTTTTGCAAGAAGAGCTCTATTGAAAGAGCTCAACTCTCGAAAACCGAGGCCCCCATCTTCCTTTGACAGGCAAAGTTTCAGCCACGGCAACCAGTGCAAGCTTTTGGAGAATGAGTTCTGACTCCACCAAAACTGTGTAATTATTTTCTGTAGATCGTGACAGAAGCTAAAAGGGAGCTTGAAGACACTCACCGCATACGTGGGGATAGCCTGAGCGACAGCCTTAATCAATATCTCTTTACCGCCGCTTGAAAATAATTTGGCTTTCCAATCTTTAATCTTATGCCAAAGTCGGGCCTTCAACGTGTTGAAGAAGAGTTTTTTACTTCGGCCCAACATTGATGGAAGACCAAGGTATTGCTCATGATGAGAGACGACAGAGAGGTTGAAGATATTTTTAAATCGCCTCTCTGGTGTTCTCTGGAGTGTTTGGACTGAAAAATAAAGATGATTTTTAAAAATTGATAACTTGGCCAGATGCATTGTTGTACAAGTCAAACAGCTCTTTAAGGTAACTACATTCTGCAACTGTGGCCTTGGAGAACACCAAACTGTCATCAACAAAAAATAAATGAGAGATAAATGGGCCATTGACACCAAACTTAATGCCATGAATGAATTTGTGATTGTCGGTATAGGCCACTAGAGAAGATAAAGATTCTGCACATAGAATAAATAATTGATGTTAAAGCATTTTCATTTGATTAAGACATCCTATTTTAAGACTAATCGAAAACATATCTACAGTATTTTAAAATAGTGATTGAAATATCACTAGTTGATTCTCAACCAAGGGCGGAGCTACTAGTCGGTTGCGATGGGTTGTAGTCCGTCCAAAATTTTGGAAAATTTACAAAAATTCCGTTGTGCAAAGTTTAAAAAATTGTCATTACTCTATACATTAATTTACAACTTTATCATTCTATTAATTTACAACTTTACCATTCATATGAATAAAAAAATAAAAAAAATGAGTGTTTACTTTACTCTTTCAGAACCTACTCTCTTTGTTTCTTGGATTCTTGGTGCTGACGTGCTCAACTTCTTCTTTAGTTATTCGTCTTCTGTTGGTAAGAATATATAGTAACTTTACTTTATTTAATCATTTACAATATATTTATTAATTGTAAGGCAGTAAAGACTTTAGTTAGTTCTTGTTCTAATTTTGTTGCGTAACATCAATTATTTTTAGGTCAAATCATTGAATTCTAGTAATCAAATTTTTAAATTGATTATTGATAGATCATAGATTAGAGATAGTTATTTCCATGAAAGAAAAGAAGAAATCCAGGAGCTAAATCAAATGGTCTGATTTAGTGGGTTATCAAGACACCACTTCGAAATAAGATGGAGAAGAAGTTTATATCAAATTGTATGGTTATCTACAATAAAAGAGAATTGTAGACATTATCGATTCAAATTTGATAATAGATAAGTTTAATTCTCGAAAGTATCGTAAGGCACAACTTAAGTAGTTTTTAATTGTAATTGAATTACTTTTACGATTCAATTTATTTTCTTACACATTAATGAATTTTTCATTAAATTTTATACTCTTAGTTGCGATAATATTTGGACTTGGAAAAAATTTAGCCTACCCAAAAAATTTTTTTTGGCTTTGCCCGGTTCTCAATTTGAGTCCTAACTATTATGTGTCCTTCAGAGTAATAAATTTTATAAGTAATAAAATTAAAATTTTATCATTAACTAAATAAAATATTGCATTAATTAGATTCAATTATTGAGTTATCTAGCATTACCTTTTCTTTTATTAACAATAAACTTGGAATTGATTTTTCCTTTTTTTAAGTTATCGTGGCATATGCACCTTACTGTCGAAATTAAATGTGTCCATTAGAAATGAATGTTTGATCTTTTGCATTGACTCTAGGAGGTGAAAGTAACTTACTACCCTTTCATTTATTATGTTGATGTTGGGTTAGTCTGTGTCTTTATTTTTTATCAATAATGGTAGGTGTCCTAGAATATATTCCAGGAGTGACATACTCATTTGTTTAATACAGACATACTCTTAAATTTTGTAATTTAATATAATTTTATTAATATATTATTTATAATATTTAAATTTAATTATATTAAATTACATAATTTAAAAACATATTCGCATAAAAAAATAATAATTCTTGTATTAAAAAGAGACTGTTTGTGCACACATACACACACCATATACGCGGGCATATGAACAACCCTCTAAAAATACCCTTTTTATATTTATTAATATTTATTGGATTAAAGATAATTTAAGTTTTCTCTCTCCACAAGTGGACCCCATCCAATCACTCTCCCTTCTATATTTTCTTTAACTTTCATGTACTCTGACATACTCTCTCTCCCCTTGTTCCTATCTCTCTCTCTCTCTCTCTCTCATCTCTTTTCTGTTGATGATCACCATGAATGTGAGGCTTATTAATACTGGAATTCCATCCGTGGCAACTTTAGTGTGTCTCAAAATAAATAAATAAGTTATTCTAAAAAAAATATTTTTTATTATATGAGGTTAAATTGATGTCTGTTGTAAGTTTTATTTCAGACTCGATTAATTATGCACATGCCATAATTAAATTGGTGCTATTTATTTGTCTTCATTCTTGTTTTGATTTTTCTTTTTTCTTTTTTTTTTATTTGTTTGTTTTGTTATGTAATCCATCTTGGCTGAAGTTAACGCTTGAAAAAGAAGAGAGAGATAAGAATGACGAGAGAGAGAGAGAGAGAGAGAGAGATTAAGTTCGAACCGCGCACGGTGAGAAAAAACTTCAATTATTTTGAGAAATCGAATCTTTTGATTCATTTTTAATCTAACATATATTAACAAATGTAAAAATAAGGGTATTTTTAAAGGGCTAATGATCTGCTCCCTTATTGACTCAGTTTATCATTAGCATAAAAATGTTAATTATCATCGAGCATTTGTAGTTACTAATTTGCTAACATGCCATTTGTAATTCTAAAATTTTATAAACATACTTCACTCAAATTTAATTTGGAAATATACGTTCCAATCAAGAATTTTTACATATTAAAGTTAGGAATAAATTAAAAGATAAAAAATATAAATTTTAATGCAGTGTATTATATCATATAAAAATATGTATTTTTTTTGTATTTTAATTTATTCTTAACTTTAATATGGTTAATGATTGACTTTAATATGGTTAAGATCTCCTTAAAAATAGTATTATTTTTACATTTGTTAATACCCGTTAGGATAGAAGATGAATCAACAGATTAAATTTGTCAAAATAATTTTAATTTTTCTCTCTTCTTGCGTGGACCCACTCAATCACTCTCCTTCCTATTGTTTCTTCGTGCTCTCACTCTCTCTCTCCCCCTCCCCCGCCGCGGCTCATGCTTATCTCTCTCTTGTCTTTTTTAAGCACGAACTTCAGTCAGTTAAAATGGATTACATAACAGTAGAAACAAATCAAAACAAGAATGAAAAATATGTTTAACTCTTTTAATTTAATTTTTAAATACTTATTTATTTATCTAGATAATAAATAGAAGAGTAAAAAAAGAAGTTACTTTTCAAAAGATTTTTTAAATAAAAATAAATATATTATTTTAATCAAATTTTTTCTCTAAAAAATTAATAGTAATTATAATACTTCTCTCTCTTCAAGAATTATGAGAAAAAAATGTAGTATTAAATTAAAGACACTAAAAAATTCTCCAAATAAATTTCTTCAAATGAAATAATACTTCTCTCTTTTTAATATTAAATAGAGAGAAATACTATTTTATTTGAAAAATCTCATTTGGAGAGTTTTTTTAAATCTTTTTTTTTATATGACTCTTTAAATAAATAATAAAATCTCATTTTAATGAGACTTTTAATGATAGTCTTAGCTAATTAGCTTGTTACCCTTGGAAAAATAAGCCTTCGCATGTGCCTACTTTGATAAAGGTTGTTTTTGGTTACATGCGCATCACCTAACGTGACAGATGGATGAATGATAGTCTTAGCTAATTAGCTTGTTACCCTTGGAAAAATAAGCCTTCGCATGTGCCTACTTTGATATCGGTTGTTTTTTGTTACATGCGCATCACCTAACGTGACAGATGGATGAATGATAGTCTTAGCTAATTAGCTTGTTACCCTTGGAAAAATAAGCCTTCGCATGTGCCTACTTTGATATCGGTTGTTTTTGGTTACATGCGCATCACCTAACATGACAGATGGATGGCATGTCTTTGTGAAATACGCCTTACCTAATTAAGCACCGTTTGGATTGACTGGAGGCTAAACCATCAAGTGCTAATTTACAAGCCGAAGCCAAATGCGATATAGCCAACCTAAATTAGGTAGCTAAGTTGTGTTATCCATCTAGCATGACATTACTAACGAAGATATTTTAGTCTTTTATTATCAAAATATTTTAATTATTTTTATGCATTTTTTCAAAATTTTAACCGTAACAACATTTTTCTTGTTATAAATAAGTAAATTCTCACCTTGCATAATTGTATCATCCAAATTGAGATTTATTCTCATAAGAAATATTAACATCATCCTTTTATACTTCGTGAATTATGTTTATTTACAACAATGTCATCCACGCTTCCATTACTAACCCTCTCTTATGTCTTGTGACTTGTCAATAGCTAAAGGGAGAAGTAAGAATCAAAATGGGTTGGCCTGTTCTCATGGTCCTAGCCGATGAGAAATTTTTTTTAATTTAATTTTTTTTAATGTTTAAAGATTTTGTATTATGTTTATTTTAAAGATTAACTTATAATCTATGTAAAATATGCAAAAATTTATAATACGGTAATGGGACTATATTACAAGAGCCGTAAATTACATTGATCGTAACTCAACAAGACCCTTATTTTAATTATAGTAAATAGGTAAATTTTAATTAATTAATTTTTATTTATTAATTATTAATTACTACTTAAATTTTTACTGCTAAAATACGAGAGAATACTGACACAACACATGGTTCTCCTTTTACTTTTGCCCACTGCAATTAATGCATCAAATTAAAAATGATGAAAAAATCGCTGTCTCAATTTTTTTAATTTTATTTTTTATAAGTCACTGTCTCAACTTTTCTTTTTGGCAAACGTGACTGTGTCAGCTTAGAGGCTACAATTGAGGGATCATGATTCTCTCCTGATCTGATCATATCCTGAGCAAATAAAAGAAGATGAATTTTTTTCGCAATTACTGATTGGTAGTTAATAAATAAAAAAATAAAAGAAGTTGAATCTTACCCATACACTACCATTAAAAGACACATGGCTAAAAATCTTGAAAAGCTCAGAAAAGATCAGCTCAGGAGAGGATCCTTTTCCGCAATTGAATCTCATTCCATGCATCAGCCATTAATTTTATCTCAAGTATATACTTGGACGCCGTTAGATATATCTTTTATAAATATAGTAAGATAGATATTTCAATACAAAAATAAAATTTTAAGTTTCCCTCCAAAAATTTCTATTTATATATATAAATAGGTTTTTATGTAGTAATTTTTTAATAAATAATTTCATTAAAATAAGAAATAAGTTAAAAGAAGAAAAATACACATTTTAATATAGTATATTTTATCTTATAATATAAGAGTTTATGCCCAATAACTAAGTAGATATTATCAGCTTTAGCACACAATTGTCACTTTTTTTGTTATTGAACTTTCTAACCCGAAGCGCGTTTGCTTAGTTAGGAGAGTGCTTGGCTTATAAACTGCTCCAAGAACTCCTCGTTAGCAATGCATCCTTTCCCCTTAAGGACCTTGCGTTCTCGTGAGGATCATTGGAAACAGAATAGAATGAAATCGTATCATTAACATATCAATCGACACATCGGCTCATGAGTCAGCTCTTATACTAATTATAATAGCCTAGACCCATTAACCAAATAGATATTGTTCGCTTTGGGCACACAATCCGTCACGATTTTGTTATTAGACTTTATAGTCCAAAACACATTTGCTTAGTTAGGAGAGCTTGTCACTTATAAATTAGTCCGAGAACTATCTCCCTAGCAATATGGGATGTTACATAAAAATTAAGGTTCAGCTCATGTGGTGAAGAGCAGTCTACTTAGGGCTCAGGTTTAATTCGAGTTTTAGTGGGGTGTGAATAGATAATATTAAAATAATTAGGAATCATTAAAATTTTATCATAATAGATACACAACGTACTAAACAAAAAGATATTATCCGCTTTGGATATACAACCCACTATTGTTTTATGATTGGGCTTGTAACCCAAAATACATCTTCTTAGTTAGAAGAACTCATGGCATATAAACTAGTCCAAGAACTCTCTTACTGGCAATGTGAAATGTTACATGCTTCCCCCATTGACCCTCATAACGGGACATAATGAAATCATACCAATGAGATGTTAAATGTTTCTCCCCTTGATCCTCATAACAGAATGAGATACAATCATACCAATAACATATCCATCCATACATCAGGTCGTGAGTTGTTTATGATACTGATGGGTGTCGAAGCCAACAAAAATAAATTCCTACTCTAAATAAATTGTGTATAGTGATTGAGCAGGTTCGTGTCCACAGAGATCGGTAATTATTTAAATCCTTTTGAAACGTAAAACGTAAAATGGGGGAATTGTTGACAATAATAAAAATCAAATTAAAAATAACAAGAATGCAAATTAAAGTTGTAATTCAAATTGGAGAAAGCTCTGGTTGAAGGAATTAACTCAGCTTGATTCGACTACTGATCATTGATTCAAATATAGATTATTATTACTCATGAATAGACCGGTTATAGCTACTGAGACCCTCTAATAGCCAATCTCTCCTTAACTAGTCGATAACCAAGGTACGACCGTTGGTTATTTCCCTAATCAATAGACAACCCTAGATACGATCATAGAATTTAATCAATTGACAGCTTGAAAAACCAGAGAGACCCAAATCCTAATCAACACATATGATGATTCATTTAAATTAGATTGTTTATTCTCACAACACAACTCTCTGCTATGTTATTTGTCACAAACATTAAATTCTTCATACGATGAATCCTTTAATTGACAATAGATTAAGTTGATAATAAAATAGTGGCCAATTACCTAATTAACAAACATAATCATGAAAATAATTCAGAGAATAAACAAATACCCAAAAAGTAATAAAACAATTAAAGCACAAGAAAGATCTCACAGTAGTGATGAATCAAAGCTTCATTAACCTTCAACCAGAAAAATGGGTTTAGTTCCTCATAGAGAGAAGAGAAAAATTAGATCTAGGGTTTCTTTTTCTCCAATCCAAAAATCCCCCTTTTTCACAATTGATTCCTCCCTTAAATACTCTCTCTCTCTTCTCTTTTAGAGTTCTATTTAAAATAAAATACTAATATCTAAAATATTAAATTCGTAATTACAAAAATAGCCAAAAATATAAAACACGTTAAACTAAAAACTGCAGGTCCGCAATTGACAGCACGCGCCCACGCCTTATCAACAAAGTTCTTCTGCCGCTCATAATTTCTCCAAGGGAACAATCATCCCTAAACATCATCTTGTAGCTCAATTTTATCACCAATCAATAGAATTGCACCTACAAAAGTAAATCACAGGTAAATCACTATTATTAAATGCAAAACATCGATATTAAGGGAAGTAAACAATGCAAAACTAGTGCATAAATTGCACTCTAACAGATACTAACTTCAATACCCTAGGCCCATTAACCAAGAAGATACTATCCACGTTGGGTACATATCCCGTCATGTTTGCTTAGTTAAGAACCCATAACTTATAAACTAGTCTCAAAACTCTCGCTAATAATGTGAAATGTTACATGTAGTATATTGAAATCTGTATTTTTTATCTTTTAAATTATACCTTATTTTAATAAAGTAAGGAATTCCTTTATTGTTAATTTACTTTATACATAATATGGCTTCTTTCATCCTTTTTTATTTATTTTTTAATAAATGATCTCATATTTTAATAAAGTTAGAGATAAGCTAAATAAAAAGAAAACAATTTTATTTTATATTTTATTAAAATTTATATTTTTCTATCTTTTTGTTTGTCCTTTTATCATATTAAAATAAGAGAACCATTATGTTACATGTTCTAGATTTTGTTCCAGTTAATTGATTTTATTTGTTTCTTTCATTGTTTGAATAAGTCAAGTTAGCTGTTGGAGTAGTTAGAGTCCAAGTTAGTTTGTTAGCTATTTCTTTATTTAAATTTTAGAAATAAACAGCAGGTTACACTCTCTGAATTTGAAAACACTGACATTATTTGTGGAGGTACAGGCTCCCTCAAATGATCCTGTACATTCAACAACTTTCACTTCAATATTTTCACAATAGCTAGAGGAAAGAAAACGGAAACTAGCTCATATATACCAATATATAATAAGCTATATCCTTTTGGACAGGCCAATCAATCTTCACACCACTATAATCGCATTGTTTCTTTAGCAAAACAGATAAGGAAATTCAACAAAATATGGCTAATGAAGAGAGAGACGAAAGCTTTGCATATGCCAATCAATTGGTGACGGGTTCAGTGCTCCCCATGACCATGCAAGCAGCAATTGAGCTGGGAGTTTTCAAGATCATAGCCAAAGCTGGTCCTGGAGCAAAGCTCTCAGCTTCAGAGATTGCAGCTCAGTTGCCTACCACCAAGAACAAAGACGCACCCATGATGTTGGACCGGATACTCAGGCTTCTGGCTAGCCATGGTGTTGTTGAATGCTCACTAGATGATATTGATGGTTCTCAGAGACTCTACGGTCAGAGTAATGTTTCCAGATACTTTGTGCCTAACGAAGATGGTGTCTCATTGGGCCCCTTAATGGCCTTAATTCAGGACAAGGTGTTTCTGGACAGCTGGTATACCTGCTCTCTCTCATTTTAATTCTCTGTAGTTTATTTTTATTTAGAATAATAACATCACATGGGTTAATAATGCATCTATCTTTCTAAACATTCAGATCCAATCATGCATATCTCCGATCATACTCCAACTCATGCTCAACTTGTTTCTAAATTCATTTTCAGTCGTCGTAGAAACAAACAAACAAAAAATGAACTAAATCCCTATATTTGATGCATAAGTGTATATTTATAATAGTAAGCACTAAAATGTAGAATGTACACTTAGCAAACTTATAAATCATTACTATATATATACTTTTAATCAAATCAATTCAAGAATAGATGAAATATTGTTGATTGTGTTTTATTTGCAGAGGATAAGAAGAAAAGTGTTCTCCGTCGGGGAAATTTTTGTCTTTTACTTGCAGAGAAAATGAGAGTAGTATGAAAAAGACAATGAATTTAGTTCTATTGAGAGCATTTATTGAATTCTGTTCTTTAGTTTTGACAGAAATTCATAAAGGAAAAAATTCTTAACTTCATCCGTATAATTTTGCTCAATTAAAAGATTTTTTTTCCCGGGGGGTTTTTTAAGACAGCAGTGTTGAAAAGCCAAAGTAAAGAAGGGGGCTCACATGTTGGATTTTGAACATATTGAACCGCGTGATTTTCTTGACAAAAATTGGCAAAGCCGCATGCATTTTTTTGTTTTTTCAATTCGGCGCCAAATTGCAGGACTTTTTGCCAACTACTTTTCAGACTTTTTACAGTGAAGCTCAACTATAAATAGAGCTTCATTCATAGAGCTAAAGCATCTTAAAATTTGAGAGAATCTCATAAAATTGAGAGCAATAATTTAAGTGAAGAATTGTTGAGAGAGTGAGCAATTGGAGAGTGTGAACAATTGAGAGGTTTTTTCTTTTCAAGTGTATGTGAGAATACTAGGTGTATTTAGATTTTGAGAAGTAAGGTTTCTACTCAAATATTGTACTATTATAATTGTTAGTAATACAATTATTTTCTCTTGCTCCCGTGGACATAGACATAATTGCCGAACCACGTTAAATTTTGTATCATTTATTTTTCTGTGATTATTTGGTGTGCTTGATTTTGCATTCTACGCACAACAAGCAGGACCTAACTACATGAAATGTCAATACAAACTAGATATGAACTAATTTGTGATTTTTGTAAAATTCAGTATATCCCAGCCGGAAGATGTCATGACCCTATTTCCTTTTTTTTTTCCTCTTATAAAGACGTAGGTGACAACTATGCGTTATCTTTCTTTGTGATTTTGGGAGGAAATGAATCCTCTACTTATCTTATCTTTTAATGATTTTACGATCCGTATACATCGTCATAGTTATAATTTATATGTATCTATATCATTTAATGATTTTACAATACATATACATCATCATACTTATCTTATCTTTTAATAATTTTACGATACGTATACATCGTCATAGTTATAATTTATATGTATCTATATGTTTTTATCAACCACGAATCAATGAATCTAAAAAGAGTAAGCCAAATGTAAAATGTTGATCTGATGAATAGAGGATTTGGATACGAATCTAATTCTGGACTGATTGATTAATTGATCGTGCAGGTCCCAATTAAAAGAAGCTATTATTGAAGGAGGAGTTCCATTTGATCGTGTTCATGGAACACACGCTTTTGAGTACCCGAGACTGGACCCCAGGTTCAATGAAGTTTTCAATACAGCGATGTACAACCTTTCTACTTTGGTCATCCAGAAAATTCTTGAGGCTTACAATGGTTTCAAGCACATAAAGCAACTGGTCGATGTCGGTGGTAGCCTTGGCAATACACTTAAAGCTATCACTACCAAGTATTCTCACGTTAAGGGCATCAATTTCGACTTGCCTCATGTTATACAGCATGCCCCGGAGTATCCTGGTATGAATTATCACTTATTTTTACAATAATGTGAGAGACATGGCTTAGTAGCTCTTAAAAATTTTTCTTAATCTGCCTAACTAATTGTAAATCCTTGAGAAGGTTGAAGGCTAGAAAATTTATTTGGGTTTTCCCCAAAATCCTGTCTTCGTTTTTTCTTTTAATGTCATTGTTATGAGAAAATATATATTAATTATTAATTAGAACATGGTAAACAGAGAAAATGCTGAAATTTTTTCGACAAAAAGACTTTAAACTGAATTCGATTTATGTATTTGAAATTTATTGAGAAAATCAGTCCCGATTTACTGTTGCTTTTGTGTCTAAACTTTTTGCCCGAATATCAATGCTCATAAGAATACTCTGTCCACCGTAACGCCAGATTCTAACAGAGGAAATTAAATTGTGTGTAGTACAGGCGTTGAGCATGCAGGGGGTGATATGTTTCAAAGTGTTCCAAAAGGTGATGCCATCTTGATGAAGGTAAGTTTAATTTGAATTTACTTTGCAGATATTAAACAAATTTCATAATATTTCACATTTTGTAGTGGATACTGCACGATTGGAGCGATGAACATTGCTTGAAGTTGTTGAAGAATTGCTACAAAAGTATTCCAGAAGATGGAAAGGTAATTGTTGTGGAGTCAATACTTCCAGATCTGCCTGAGACTAGCACTCTATCAAAAAGAAATTCCCAAATTGATGTGCTGATGATGACTCAAAATCCGGGAGGAAAGGAGCGAACAAAGCATGAATTCATGACCTTGGCTGCTGGAGCTGGATTTAGTGGCATCAGATTTGAATGTTTTACTTGTAATTTATGGGTTATGGAGTTCTATAAGTAGCCTGTGAATGCCCATTAATTCTAAGAATTGTACCTCGTTTGATCATTTCGAAGCAAGTTTTACATTTAAATTTTGATTCGATACTCAATTTGTTGTGTTTATGTTTTAATAATCAATCTTATGTGATGTCTGTATTTTACAATATTAATGTACGGTTAAAATTTAATTCTCCAATAACTACTGTCACATTTTTTTAAAAGATCAGTACAAAACTTAGATTAACACTGACATTATTAGCAAATGATAAAAAAAATTAGTCTTAATCACTTATAGTTTATTTATTTTTGAATGATGGGCATCAATTTTTGTTTTTTTTTACGATCACATAATTAGTAAAAAAATATATACAGCCATCTACGGTGTCTCATTTTCTAGTGAGAATTTATTTAATAATCTTTTATTTATTTAATTCCTAATCACAAGTGTGCTCCCATCAAAAGAAAATTTTGAATCACAAATAGTGGAGACACAAATACAATGCAAACGATACAGAAGTTCACTCATCATATGGTAAGCAACCATACGCATGGTGCAGCAACTTCTGCAGTACTTGATAAATGAAGTTGAAACTTTTGATTAACGATAAGTTGTTATCTAGATGCAGTAAGTCACCATAATATATGCAATGTTCCTTTTTCTTTTATACGTATATTCCAATTAGAATTATGATATTTATATTAAAAATCTACTGAGACTATCCTAGATCGAGTCTATTATGGCACGATCTATATTGCTACCTATATAATCTTAAGATTGATTTTCGTTTTGGAAGAGTCATCATATTTCGATGAATCAGAAAATAGCAACCTTTGGCGAGCAATACTACATTTGAGGAGATACTTCAGAGGAAACAATAATGCACTCAATAGTTATCTAAGAAACTGGATAATTTACTCAGGAATGGGAAGTGACAATAGTTGATGACATAGTAATAATATTCTTCGAGAATTATGCTAGAGGAGTTCATCATCCTCATTGTGATGCATTAGATATCACCCTCTTTGTGGCAAGCAAACTCCATCTAATTCTCATGAATAATGGGAGTTCAGTTGAGATTTTATTCTTGTCAACCTTTGTCCGAGTAGGGTTGGAAAGATCACAATTGAAACCTTACACTGCTACACTTGATGAATTCATCAAAGGAAGTGTAGTTCCTAATGGAGTTATCGAGCTCGTAGTTTCTTTGGAAACTGTTTGACCAATGTAACCGCTATAGTTAATTTTATTGTAGTTGATCAAACAAGTTCCTATAACTCCATCTTAAGAACGCTAAATCTTTGTATAATAAAAGCGAAAGATTTGAATTACCATTATACTTTGAAGTTTCCATCTAAAGTTGAAGTTGAAGTTCTGAAAGGTGAGCAAAGGAAGTAATGGAGTGCTATGATATATCATTTAGAATGGGCAATGAAACTCTTAAGATCAAATGCCTTTATCCTAGAATAGTCAAAGATGATCAATGAGCAAGTCTAATTAATGACTTAGATGACTTTCTGCTTGGTGAAGATCTAACTAAGGTAGTAGATGTCAATTGACTGATCAATTGAAGAAAAAATTTGTTAAATTTCTCAAAGAATATCACGATGTGTTTACTTAGATACATAAAGATATACTGAGTATTGATCCTAGAGTGATAGTCCATTGATTAAGTACTAACCCAAAGATAAAATTGATTTGATAGAAAAGAAGTAGCCTAAATGCCGAAAGATCTTTAGCTGTGAAAGAAGAAATAGATAAACTTTTTAAGCTTAGTTTTATCAAGGGGCAAGATATCTTAAGTGTTTAGCCAATATTGTGGTGGTGAAGAAAACTAATAGAAAATAGAGGATGTGCATTGACTCTACTGATCTTAACAAAGCTTATCCAATAGATTGTTTTCCTTTACCGAGGATTGATCAATTAGTAGATGCAACAACTTGGCATGTATCGCTAAGCTTTATAGATGCATACTCGGGATATAATCAGATAATGATGCATGAACCTGACTAAGAGAAGACCACCTTCATCACTAATCGAGGTCCTTATTGCTACAAAGTTATGTCGTTTGGACTCAAGAATATTGGGGCCACCTATCAGAGAGGTCACCTATCAGAGATTAGTAAATACTACCTTTGTTCAACAAATTGGGCATACTATGGAAGTTTATATAGATGACATGCTTACCAAGAGTTTTACACCTAAAGATCATTTAAAAGATTTATGGGATACCTTTAATGTTCTTAAGAAGTACAAAATGAGATTAAGTCCAACTAAATATGCATTTGTATATCATTAAGAAAATCTTTGGCTTTATGGTAAATCAAAGAGGTATTGGGATCAATCTTGAGAAGATTCAAGCATTAGTTAACATGAAGTCTCCAAAGAATGTTACAAAAATTTAGAGGTTGACGGGTCAAGTAGCAGCCCTGAATTGCTTTGTCTCTCGAGCCATAGATAACTGCTTTCATTTCTTCAAGGCTCTTAGCAAATGAAACGAGATGAAGTAGACAAAGGAATATGGAAAAGCTTTTAAAAAAATTAAAGAATATTTAAGAAGTCCCTTTTTGCTTGTTAAGCTAATCCAAGATGAGTCATTCTTCTCTATCTTGTGATGTCTAAACACACCACTAACTTTATCCTTATCTGAGAAGATAATGGAGTGCAAAGGCCTATATACTACATAAGTCTTAATAAGATTGTCCTAACCTTGATTGTTTTAGCAAGAAAGCTAAGACCTTACTTGTATGTTCATATCATAATTGTTCTTACTAATCAACTAATTCAACAAGTCTTGGCTAAGCCTGATGACGAAGTGGCTTATTGAGCTTGGAGAGTTTGATATCCTGTATTATTGTAGGACATCATTAAAAAGACAAGTAGTGACAAACTTTATTGCTGAATTTATTAAAGAATTGATAATATCACTTGATATTGAAAAAGAACATCATGATAAATGGCCTCTTTACGGTAATAGATCCTCTAGGAAATGTTGATGTGGTGAGGGATTTATAGCGATCACCCTAAACAACATTGAGATTAGATGTGCTTTTAAATATCGCATCAATGTTACTAAGAATGAGGTATTGTATGAGGCTCTTCTTGCCAGGTTTAGGTTAGTTCGAGCATTGCGTGCAAATGATTTGCTTGTTTTTAGTGACTATAATTAGTGGTTAATCAAGTGAATTGCAACTATACAGCTCGGGATTTCAACTTGATTACATATCTTGATGAAGGTAATGAGTTACTAAGGGACTTTAACGACAAGGTAAAACAAATTTCTTAGAAGGAAAACACACGACTTGATGCTTTGGCTCAACTGGCTTTCTTGCCTGAGAAAAACTTTCTAAGATTAGTTCCAGTAGTCATCATCCCAAAGCCAAGCATAATCAAATTCGAACAAAATGAAAAAGTAACCATTGACCATTGAATTTTCTGGATGGATCCAATCATAAGTTAGCTTATGAATGGAACTTTACCTAAGGACAAGAATGAATATAAGAAGGTGAGATACCAAATTGAAAGGTATGTGATCATGGATAATCAACTTTACAAATGTGGATATTCACTTCCTCTTCTTAAGTTTTTGACAGATAAAGATGGATATAATGTTCTACGGGCATGTTTGGTAGCACTCATAATGCTGTATTAAGAGTTTGTATTGTATTAATAAATTACTATATCATGTTTGGGCTTTATTAGATATTGTAACATTATGATGTGGCAAAACCTGCATAAAGTAAACCCATAGGGGGTTGGGTTTATACATGTTTCTTGCCATTTAACAAAACAAAAACAAAGAAAAAAATAGAAAAACACTTGATCACTGCTCATCTCTATTTGCCAACAAAATTGGCCAGCTAGCTTTACTCTATCACTATCACGCTAGCTGGCTTTGCCGTGAGACACACCAACTCTATTACCATCCTGTCATACGAACCACAATTTCGCTAACACTACGCTGTCAGACACCATAGCCCATTAATCACTACGCTGCGCAAGAATACTGCTCTTGGATCTTCAAGCTGCAGGTTTGATTCTCAATTTACTTTTTATTTCTAAATTAGGGTTTAACTTATAAAAATTAAGCTTGTTTGATTGGAAATACTTAAGTTAAGTCATTTATAAAATTGGTTTATAAGTTTCTTTTCTATTGATAAATTGGATTTCATCTGTGCAAAAACATTAAAAGATAGTTTGAATTGACAAAACTCAGCCAATGAATGAGTTAGTTTCACATCATGTTTAATAATAGGCCGATAGAAATAGAGGAATAAAGAACCTACCTTTTATTAGTTTTGCTTAACAACATATTTTCCAAAAATATATTTATGCAAGTTTGGCACGACAATAACAAATTACAACTTACAATAGAACAAGGAAGCAACGACTTGTTTGTCAGTGTTTTTAGCTTGATTAGAGAAGAGAGCATTCATATACTAATATGTATATATATAGGCATTATTATGATTTTTCTAGGAAGACAAACTAAAGAACTAGGAGAATATGAAAACAATGGGTCACTTGAAATATGTTAGTGCAGGATATAATACTCTCTGGAGTAGACTTTAAGTGGTTTTGAGCTTCGAAGATGTTGTTAGTGTCATGACCCAACCTAATCTTGGCAAGATATTGTCCGCTTTGGGCCTTAACAAGGCCCGCATGGTTTTGTTTCTGGGGCGCCTATACACCCCAGTACGCATCTTGCCAATTAAGGTGTGGATCACCCTTATAAACCCAACATCTCTCCCGTGATTTGCCGATGTGGGATTCGCTTAGGGTGTTACATACACCGCCTTGAGGGACTCAGCGTCCTCGCTGAGGTTTGCCCCAATATCGCTCAAGAGGACACGAGGAGCTGCTCTGATACTATCTGTCATTTTTTTTTAGGTCTATTTGGGTAACCTCTACATCACCTCTCTGCATTATTTCTCTTATGAGATGGTATTTCCTTTCAATATGTTTTTGCTTCCTGTGGTTTTTTGGTTCCTTAGATTGAGCCACTGCTATACTATTATCACAAAATAGTTTAAAAGGTGCACCTCAAGATCTTGTAGGAACTTACGGAGCCAAACAGCTTCTTTAGCAGCTTCAGATGCAGCCATCTATTCAGCTTTTGTTGTGGAGTCTACGATACAACTTTGTTTCACACTTCTTCAACTTATAGCTCCATATCATAATATAAACACATAATCGGAAGTTGATTTTTTGAAATCTTTATCTGACATGAAGTCAGAATCAGTGTAACCCACTGGAATGAGATCATCACCAGAATACCCAAGCATATAATTCTTAGTTCTTTTCAAATACTTAATCATATGCTTGACTGCAGTCCAGTGTTCAGGACTAAGATTAGATTGATATCTACTGACCATCCGTACTACAAAACAAATGTCTAGTCCATTACATAGCATGACATACATGAGACTTCCCACAACTTTTGCATAGGGAACTCGCTTTATTTTTTTTTTCTCTTTCCTCAGGTGTCTTAGGCGACTGATCTTTGGAGAATGTAATTCCATGCCAAATCTAGCTAGTATCTTATCAATGTAAGCAGTTTGGGATAAGGCTAAAGTTTTATTCTTCCGGTCTTGAAGCAATTTAATCCCAAGAATATAGCTTGCCTCTCATAGGTCTTTCATATCAAACTATTTAGCCAACAAATTCTTTATTAATGATAATACTTCGATATCGTTTCCAATTAAGAGAATGTCATCTACATAAAGAACAAGAAAAACTATAGTTTTTCCCTGAATTTTCTTATATACACATGGCTCATCAATATTCTGTATGAATCCAAATGTTTTAATTATTTGATCAAATTTGATATTTTATGATCGAGATGCTTGCTTTAATCCATAAATAGATTTTTGTAACTTACATACTATGTGTTCTTGGCGTTTTTTAATGAACCCATATGGTTGCTGTGTATAGATGTCTTCTTCAAAATGCCCCTTAAGAAACGCAGTTTTGACATCCATTTGCCAAATTTCATAATCCAGCACTGCATTGATGGAGAGTAGAATCCTAATGGATTTAAGCAAAGCAATCGGTGAAAATGTTTCCTCATAATCGATTCCCTCTTTCTGAGTATACCATTTCGCTACTAATCTTACTTTAAATGTTTCCACCCTTCCATCTACTCCCATTTTTCTCTTGTAGATCCACTTACCCCCTATGGGTTTAAACTTATTTAGTGCCTCTATAAGTTTTCAGACTTTATTGGAATTCATAGATTCCATTTCTTGGTTCTTAGTGTTTTTCCATAATTCAGCATCTCCATCTAATAGAGCTTCATTATAGCTAGTGGGATCCTGTACTTGTCCATCTGAGATGGTTGTATAAGTTTCTCCTAGTAACATGTACCGTGCTGGTAATCTAATTACCCTCTCACTACGACGAGGTTCTATAGATGATTACTGTTCAGGGGTAATATTGCGATGTTCATATTATTGGTCTTCTTCTTGTTGATTAATAGGTACCGAAATCTGAGCATTAACATTATCTCCTGATAACTCTTCTAGTATTGCCTTACTCTTTGGTTTGAAGTTATTCATATAGTTTTCTTCAAAAGAAGTGAAATGTGTACTCACAATTACTTTTCTGCCACGAGGACTATAAAATAAACCTCCTATTGTTCTTTTGGGATACCCAACAAACATACAAACCTCAGAACGTGAATCCATTTTGTCTGCCTTTGGTTTTAGCACATGTGCTGGTGATCTCAATCCTGTACTCTTTAAATTTTTCAAGAGCTTCAGATTTATGACGCATTAGATAAACATAACCGTATCTTGAATAGCCATCACTGAATATGATGAAATACTCATAAACTCCTCAAACTTGTACATTGATTGGTCCACATACATTTATATATACTAATTGAAGTGGTACTGTTGCACGTATTCCTTTAGCGAGAAAGGCATTTTAGTCATTTTTCCTTCTGAACAAGATTCACAGAATGACAATGATTTATTTTCCAATGGACCTAAAAGTCAATCTTTGATCATTCTTTGTATCCTATTTAGGTTTATATGACCTAAGAGTATATGCAAGAGGTAACATTGGTTAAAAGAAATTTTTCTTTTCTTAGATAAGTGCATATGCTCATTATTTTCAATCATTGTGTCATGCATAGAATGGATCAGAGGACTTAAATGATATAAATTCTTCCAATGTACCAGAACATACTAGTCTATTATTTTTCAAAATAGAAAGAGAGGAACTAAAATTTATAGTGTACCATTGTTTAGACAAACAAGCTACTGAAATTAAATTCCTCTTAATGTCTGGAACATAAAGACAATTATTTAAAATTAAAGTCTTACTATTAAAAGATAATAAAACAGATATAGTTTTCACCGTTGAAACAAACTGGCCTATCCCTAACTGAAACTTGATGCTTCATTCACTTAGTTTCCTAGTTTACAAATATGATTAGTTGCTCCATAATCCAAGACCCAAACATCAACAGGATTATAAACAAAACAGGTCTCTATGACTAAAAGATTTCCAATACGTGATTTTATAATCTTAGGGCAATTGTTTTTGCCAATGACCATTTTGTCCACACTTGAAACACTTGCCTTTCGGCTTGCCATCTTTCTTAGTAGACATTATTTTTCCCAGCTTTCTTCTTTTTGCCTTTTGGTTTAGGCTTAGAAAAAGTATTTTTTTAGTAAGGTTAATGCTTCCTTGAGATTTTTCAGCAAGATAAATCTCTTCACCTGAATGGAGTTCGTTCATCAATTCTGTTAAGGTCATATTTCTTTTATTCATATTATAATTGACCTTAAACTACTTGAATGTTTCAGGCAGAGATTCTAGCACCATCTCAATCTTTGAATTATCATCGATCTGTGCACCCTGAATCTCAGCCTCATTTAAATAGTCCATCATTTTCAAGACATGATCACGAACTCTTATACCATTTCCCATCTTGGAGTTCATAACACCTTTCAGCACCGCTTGTCTCGCAGAGTGAGTACTTGTTGGTTATTTTTTAACTTAATTGCTATTGACGTCAATGTGCAAGTGGACACAATAAGTAATAAAGTGATTAATATTCAAGATTGTCTCCACAGGGATTGATGTTACTAGAAAGGCTACAACAATCATGATAGTGCAAACTTCATTTGTTCCAAAAAGATTCTAATTAAAAGTAAATTACTACCGAAATAGACAATAAAAGAAAAAATAAAACAAATCAATCCTGTAATAAAACAAATTAAATGAATTGCATAAAAAGATTTCAATGGGAATGAGGTAGTTTAAGTGATCAAACTCTCTCGATGGACTTTGTCTAAATTAACACCAGTTGCTACAACAATTCGTACGACACTGGGCATAATTATTTTGCATCCTCAACTGTCGCATATCAGATTTCTCATACCCTTAAGCACCCTAATAATGACCAATTGTTAAGCCACATATGGTATGGCATTATGAGCATACACTCTCTCTATCTTACAAGGTGAATTCCTATGTCTAGTTCTTTACAAATCTTAACTCAAATATAGCCCTTTTGGGACTCAAGTAATCTTAGTCCAAGAAACTTAAATTAAGATCAAGTATTACTTTAATAATTTCCACTAAGACATGCCCTTTTGCGGCTCTATCTTAACTTGAACCATTAAATGGGTGGTCAATCGAAATAATGATTATAATAATAGCTATTAGAGTAAAACACTACAAAAATCTTGCAGCAACTCATAAGAACAGTCAAAACCCATTTAGATTGTTTGTCACTCAACTACAATCAAATTTAGTTCATACCTAGAAAAAGAAAAATAAACAGCAAAATATTAGCCATGAAATACATCGGTTCAATCAAAGAGTAAGTAAAGAAACAAGTAAAGAACGATGAAAATTGAATCCACAATAGCTCTGCGGGTTTATCTTCATTGGTGCAAACTTGCTTTCCCGTGAATTCTGATTTTGTTCTCCTCTTCCCTTTGATTTCTCCAATGTTAATTTGCCGCCCTTTTTTCATATGATGCGTGCTCTTTTTATATCTGAAAACTAGGGTAAACAGAAGCCTAGGGCGAGCATAAGCCAGATTAGGAAACTGCAGATATCGATTTTGCATATATCCCGCGCTAAATTTTCTCTGTCGTTGTTCCAGGATTGCTACAGCAATGGCTGCTCCAGCAACGGCTACAACACCACATTGTTCTAGATTTTGTTTCAATTTTTATGTAGCCATGTTCTTCCTCATTTTTGCGAGCCTATTGCAACAACATCCCTTCCGTGAAAGATAAGCTTCTGGACACCTACAATTAAGCACACAATTTGGGCACGAATTACTCTAAATCAAGCAAAATTTATTAAGACTAAATTAAAATGAATGTTTATGCAAAATATAACAAAAATACAATGAAAACACCTCATTTACTCTCTAAGTATTATTGATTTAAGTTTAAAAGTGTCATGATAACTCTCATTTCATAAAGTTATAAGTACTCTGCCCAAACATCTATTGGAGACTTTCTATTATTTTAGCGGCTGTCTCTATGTTCTGATGTTTGGTCTGCAGAATATTAGAAATCGAGGATAAAATGTAGCATTTTGCCATTTCTCATAAAGCCTCCTTTGATTTCTACTAGGATCCTCTATTGGTTTAGAAGGGCATGGCTGGGTTAAGATATATTTATAATTTTTAGCAGTTAGGATTGTAAATAGATTTCATTTCCAATCTATGTTGTTCTCGCCAATGAGTTTATTTCGACTCATAATAATGATGAGTGGGCTTAGGAAAGACATTTTCTGAAAAATAAAATAGATATGCATAAACACTTCGAAACAAATAATGTCCACAATAAATAATTTAAAATGCAAAAAACCATAAATGCATTTTATTTTTTTGTAACAATAATCTAGTACCGATTTGGCAAGATAGTCGTTGGGGAAGAAATGTCTACACTTATTAGACACAATTAACCACTAGATTATTTACTTTCATGTCAAAAACATGATAAATAATTATCGTTATCTTTTAGGGCCAAAATTTGTTAACAGAGCTTCGTTAGGAAGGCTAATAACAAATTTTTGTTGAGTGTATAACCATTGTTTCAATATACGTATCTTTCATATCATGCAGCCACCGTTAGGGTGATCAACAGATTGAAAAATATTTTGATCTTATCTGTAAAGAAGTTCATCAAATAAAACGTCTAATATATATACCCTCCGTAGGGAGTAACACTATATCATGAAGTCGAGGTATATATATATATAATTTTATTATTGAACTAACAATGAAGCCCGTGGAAAAAATTATCTTGAATTTTCCCTCTCCCACTCAATATTTTAAAGGTTTTTTTTTTCCTTTCAAACATATACAGATTATATCATATATTTTTAATTGCATGCTTCTCAAAATAATATTATTTAGAAGCAATATAATATTATTAAGCACATGCAAATGTCAAACAATATATATATATATATCTGCATTCATAATTTATAGATGCCATATATTTTATGATACTAGTATTATGATGCATAGAGTGACACTTCCTGTTCTATATGACATGTTATCATGGCATGTTATCAATCAAACATAGTATATAGATAAAAGCAATTAAACAATCTCAATTCATGATTTTCCTAAGAAAAAATCGACTTAATCTATAAGCCTAATATCTACTGGGCTTCAAGACAATATCCATCTTTCTTTCTTTTCCTTGTATTGTTCTTATCCATAATTATTGGCTTGGGGATTTTTAGGCTTTTAAAATTTTATCCTTGGTTTAATTTTTAAATTTAAATTTGGCCACCTTTTAAATAAAAATTCTATTGGGTCTTATTTTTAAATACCTTTTTTTAGAAATATAATCCAGACCCAATTAGTTTAATATAATAAGCCCAAATTTATCTTCAAAAATTCTTGTGCCAAATAAATTTTATTATTGATCTACCAAATTTTCATTTATATAACCCAATTTTGAAATTCCTTAAATGGGCTTGGGACCAATATAAATAAATTTGGACAAATAATAACAATTGGGGTTATCAAATTTCTATTTATATTATCCAATTGATAGTCAATAATGGGCTTGCATCCAATATAAATAATTTTGAATTTTTCTGCCCAAAACCCAAAATACTTAGGCGGAACCGTAAAATAATGAAATTGTAGGGTGCCATGGGGTATAAACCCAAAACCCTAAATCACTTATTTTTCTTCCAGCCGCCACCAACATATACTATTGGACTTAAATGCAACACAATTTCAAACTTTGGCAGCAAACATAAATTTGTAAGACAGTAGGGTGTCTAATGAAAAAAATCCAAAAGAAACCCCTTATTCCTTTATGCTTTTCGCTGCCAATTCCAGTGGTGCTGCCGTTAGGGATGGCAAATTTTTTTGGACCCGGCTGGGACTCGAAAATACCTGAACGATCCGGTCTGGGTTCAACCCGTACCGGATGCATTAATAATGCGGATCCGGTTTGTTTTTTTAAAACCCGGACATATCCGGGTCTGGTTTCGGGTTTGGGTGAACCCGAATTTCCAGAACCCAGACCCAGACTACACTATTTTTATAATTCATTTATTAATTAATTTTTGTTGCAAAACTTAAAAGCAAACAAAACAAACCTAGAAACCCTAAAGCAAAACAAAACAAACACACCAGCCGCCACCTTAGGGAAAAAAAATTGAGTAAAACAAGCCCTAGCCGCCACCTCAATCTTCATCTTCCTCATCCCCAACGCTCAATATTAATTCAATGGTTCATCAATACATCATCAATTTAAATCATCGTCAGTACATTATCCATTATTATTAAGAACAACAAACAATAACCAAGCTCCACCACCATCAAATTCGATATTGCCTCTTGCCAAAGAGCAAGCTTTGCCGCTAGCCGCTAACCCCTTCTCGTCAACGATCAGATTTTTCACCAGACTTAACCACCCATCGCCACCTTAGCTACGACCTGATCAATCAAAGATAATTTTCATTCCTTTCTGTGTATTTCTTTTTAAATTTTTTGCTTTTGCTTATTTTTGGTAATTATTAATTTTTGTTGTTGTTGTGAATAGCCAAATGTAGCATTTTAACACATAATGTCGATATAATTGTAAATTTTATTATTGAAGCAAGCAAATTTAGTTGAAATCCATGAATTTGACCTACTATTTTTTACTTCTGCAATTCCAAAGAGGCGAAAGTGGCAAGCACTAAGTTTGCCTTCATCCAACTACCGGGTTTAGAACCCGCAATTCGGAAACCAGGATTTTTCCGGGTTAAACCCGGTCCGGACCTGCAGTTAAATAATCTGGGTTTATATCTGGATCCGGGAAGATAAATTGTCATCCGGGCCTGGAACCAAAAAGGCAAACTCGGACCTGGATTTTACCATCCCTACCTCCTGTTTCTTCTTCTGTTTGCCACCGCCAACTTTTCTTTGTTTTCTTATGTTCTTTGCATTATTTTATAATAAAAATAATATTTACAAGAACTCCTATACCGTAAATGGCTTACAAAGAATCTGAGCACACCGGGCTTGAGGATTTCATTATCCAAGCCTTACAAGGTTTTAAACGCTTACAATTGACTTCCAAGGTGTCAATGGACCTTTACAACAAGAGATTATCCCCAATCTCTTAACCCAAGTGTATCCCAACACTTACAATCTCTCAATTTGATTTTACAAAAAGGATTACAAAAATTTCTCTCACACAATGTGTTTGAATACAAATGAAAGCCCAATATGTGTGAATAAATGAAATAAATACACAACGTTTATTCTTTTAGATTTGCAGAGAAAATGCTCAAAATATCAATGGTTGCATCATCTTGAATGAGTTTGATTTGAGCCAATTTATAGTTGAGGAAGAAAACTAGCCGTTATTGACTTTCTGGTGATAACCGGCTTGCCGCTTTTGTGAATCCGGTTAGCCGCTTCATGTTACCTTTATGTTCAAAAATTTAAATTTTTGCACATCTGGTATGCCACTTTCATGAATCCGGTTAGCCGCTTTGCTACAATGATTTTTTTTCCAAAATTACAATTTGCCCCAAATCTTTATAAAATTATACTATGGCTCAAAAAGTCATAAAACTTTACAAAAATGTCCAATTTCAAAATTTCAAAATAATGCTTGTTATTCCCAAAACTTTATGAAATTATGATATGACCTAAAACCCTAGGAAACTTTTCAAATAAGTTCCTTCTCCAAAATTCCAAGCAATACTTGTTGATTTTAAAGTTTTTAAAACTCTTTCAATTAAACCATAAACTTGAAAAACAACCAATTTCATAAAATCATTTTTCTATTAAATAAAAAACTTTTATAATGTGAAAATAATGATTTATTAAAAATATATAAAAAATAATTTGAACTTTTAAAAACTTAATCATTCTTAATCTTGTTTGTTATCATCAAAATCAACATTATGGAAACATATATGTTAACAATCTTCCCCTTTTTTTATGATGACAAACATTTCATGTATTTAAAGAATGATTCTACAAATTGCTCCCCCTAAATGTAAGCTTCTTTTACAATTTACCAATTAGCTAAATTAACAAATTTAAATACATGTATTCTTCTCCTCCTTCATCAGAAAAAAAAAAAAACTTAGTAGAAAAGAAAAAGAGTAGCAAATTTGTTATCCATATTGTCTGAGTAGAAATTTGGATAGAATCTCCCCCTAACAACAAGCATCACCTCAAATACAAGTTTAGTAATATTACTCCCAAATTATTATAAATCATGATACAAGTCAACTCCATATACAAATCATCGTACAATCCATCAACCATAAAAAGATCATGAACCATTATTCCATCAATTACCAAATCAACAACTCATAACATAAAATTATCATATAAAACAACCGTGTAATCAAATCATCATCACATCCCAAAATCATCACCATAATCACATATCAATCATCCAAAAAATATTTAAAGTGCATATTATTCTTCTCCTTTTGACAACATCGAAATGATATATTACTTTGTCTCCCCCTTTGAACAACAAAAAAGTTCAAAATACATTTTATCCAAAATCATATTGTATGCTCCCCCTAAATATATGGCTAATTTAAAATTTTAACCAAAATAATTTTATCCAAAAAATATCATATTTATCTCTCCCTTCATCATAAAAAGAAAAGAAAAGATAGATAGATGCAATCAAAACAAGATCATAAAAAATAATTCGATGAAGATATTACCCATTTTGTGTGAGCAAAAATTTCGGCAGAGTCTCCCCTTAAAAATGAACAAATCCTCAAATATGCAACATGGTTAAAAACACTTCTATATAAGTTTAAAAAATTATAACAAACCAACAACTCCATCAATTTATCAAGGAACACACATATAATCATCAATCATCAAAATCATTAAGAAATCAATTTTAATAGTATTAATAACATGATTAGAGATATTAGTAAATTTCATCATCCCAAGTTTATGCCGAATTTTTGAAAATTGTTATTAGCAAAGAGGTTTTGATTTTTTTACCAAACTGGCATGCAAAGGTTATAAGAACATATTATCAACTATCCAAGCTCCATACTTACTAATCACGTTTTAGAAATCAAGACAACTAAACTCATCAAGATCCAATGTGCCATTTCAATATAACTTAAAATATCTTATATGCTTAAAATTCTCGAAGTATATGTATTTTTCCTCCTTTCGGCATCATTTAAAACAAGTAATGCATAATCAATAATACATCGATAAAGGACAAAAAATGCATCCATTCACCAATCATAGATTGCAAAAGATCAAATTTCATCAAATACAATGTAATCATCAAAGCATATTCTTTATCATCAAAACTTAAGTAAAACATAAGTACATAATGATAATGGTAATATATAGATCATCAAAATCAACATATGGCAATATATAGATCATCAAAATCAACATAAATATTAAGAAAAACCATCATTATGAGCTAAAGAACAAGTGGTCAAATCCATTATTACAAATGCTCACATAGGTGATATATGACATATGCATATATACATAAGTGATGAACAAATAAGGAAAATGAATAAATGACATAAAACATGATGATAGACAATTAAAAAGATGAAATCAAAGATCATACAATTATCAAAATCAAACAAAGGCATCATGATAAGTTGACATGCTACCATCATATATATCTATCCATACATCATGATTACACACAATAATAATTCAATTATGTAAACATACTAGCATGCTTTTGCAAATTCAAGCTATTATCTATCCATCATGATCCATTCAAAAAAATCAATATGGCAAAATTGTCACCAAAATAATTAAATCATCTTACTCATCATTTTCTCTTAGATCATGATCAAGTGATTATCCTTATAAGCTTTTATCAAGGAACTGTCTACCATTCCTTGATTGTGGCACCTACAAAGAAAACATTCACATTGTGCCCTTTGGTACCCAAATACTCTTGGGTCCCTGAGTGTTAGTAATGGTTCCTTTTGGAACCCAAACACATTTTACTCCATAATATGCATTTCTTTTAACTGGACATCTATTCTTCATGTAACCATCTTGATGGCAAAGGTGGCATACGACTTGATTGTTAATGAAGCTACTCTTTACAAAATAATTCTTATAATATTTTTGTTTCAAATTTGGCTTATAGCCAATACATTCTTTGTCAATCACACATTTTTTGTGAATTAAGCAAGTTATCCAATATCTTTTTCCCATTTGTGAATTTTAACATAACATCACTAAGTTCAATGTTCGTTTTCTTGAGCATTTTATTTTCTTTTTTCAAATCATTTACATGTGGCTCTAGATGCTCATGTGAAATGCTTGGTTTTTCATTTGATAATGCAACTCTATTATGCAAAGTTTTATTCTCTAATTCTAGTCCTTTAACCTTTTCATTTAATGAATCATTGTATTTTCGTAAAGTATCCTTTTCATTTTTCAAGTCATCTACATGTGATTTTAGATGCTCGTGTGAAGTGCCAAGTTTCTTATTTGATAATACAACTTTACCATGCAATGTTTTATTCTCTAATTCTAGGCATGTAATCTTTGCACTTAGATATTCATTTTCATTTTTGAGCTCCACCATTTTCTTTTCAAGACATACATTCTTTTTACCAATTTTCATCAACTCATCATGCAATTCTTTGAAAGCATCACGTAATTCATCATATGTAGGAAGATCACTTACCTCATCATGTTCATCATCTGATTCATCTCCAATTGTCATAAGTGCCACATTTGACATTTCATAAGATTCCTCCTCGTTTGTAGTCTCCTCATACAAAACTTCAAGTTTTCTCCAAATTTCATAAGCATTAGAACAATTTGAAACTTTATGAAATTCCTTTTTATCTAAGGCACAAAATAAAGCATTCATTGCCTTGGAATTTAAAGACATATTTTTCCTATCCGACTCACTTAAAGCATTCTTCCTAGGAATGAATGAACCATCACAAACTATTTCCCATATTTCATAATCTAAGGCTTTTAAAAAGACACTCATCCTAGTTTTCCAATAAGGATAGTCATTACCATCAAAGAATAGAGGTCCAGTGGTAGATTGGCCTTCATGAAGGTAAAGCTAATTTCGATTGCTATGAATCTTTAGCTCTAGATAGTTAAATCTACACAAGAGCACTTTGCTCTGATACCAAATGAAATATAAGTTATGCAGCCCAAGAGGGGGTGAATTGAGTTTTTAAAATTTAAGTTAAGCAAATCACACAATAATTCAATCTAATGCCTTAATAAAATCGAAAGCAATAAATTCAGTAAATCACAAAAATAAAAGGGTAAGGGAAGATAAAACAAATATAAGGATTTTTACGTGGTTCGGCAATCCCCACCTACGTCCACACCTCCAAGCACACCGGGCTTGAGGATTTCATGATCCAAGTCTTCCAAGGTTTCAAACGCTTACAATTGACTTCCAAGGTGTCAATGGACCTTTACAACAAGAGATTATCCCCAATCTCTTAACCCAAGTGTATCCCAACACTTACAACCTCTCAATTTGATTTTACAAAAATTTCTCACACAATGTGTTTGAATACAAATGAAAGCCCAATATGTGTGAATAAATGAAATGAATACACAAAGTTTATACTTTTAGATTTGTAAAGAAAATGCTCAAAATATTAATGGTTGCATCATCTTGAATGAGTTTGATTTGAGCCAATTTATAGTTGAGGAAGAAAATTAGCCGTTATTGACTTTTTGTTGATAATCGGCTTGCCGTTTTTGTGAATCCGGTTAGCCGCTTCATGTTACTGTTATGTTAACAGTAAATATTGGTAGACAATTATTTATATAGCTAGCTACACAAATTCCTATATATACTTGGAAGCAATAGCCGGTCGAGAATGGAAAGAAATCACCAAACAAAGCCAAAGATTGCATGGACAATCACTGGAGATGTAATTTCTTTGTTTACAGTTATAAATAAGTAAAACAATTAATTATTAACAAGATTATTGTTATGGGATTAACAAATTAATTCGGTATTAAATTGTATTTTAGCAGGGGATCAATAAATAGAAGTGTGCTACGTATATTTAATAGTCTTCTGTAATAATAAAAAAAGAAAAAGGTTGATTGAAAAATTAAAGAGATTTGAGGTGTATTTATCTAATTAGCAATCATTAAATTCATTCCATTTTACGTTTAACAGACTTTCATAGAATTTTATTTCCATTCCACAGTCCATACCCAACTCTTTCCTATATATAAATCCTCCATTCCGTTCTTTTGTTAATCCCAAAATCCTTCGCACATCTCCGACTCCAAGGCTCCACGAGTGCGTCATCTCCAAAATACTGAAACAAGTTAAATATTTTATTTTACTCGATATCACTGCTTTAAAAATAGAGTTGATTTTTTTTTCAATAATAAGCGTATATCTGTTTATTTATGCTCAACGACCAAAAAAACAATGACAAGCTCCAGAAAAAGGAGTCCCTAACAAGGCAAGCAACGAAAAAAAAGGTTAAAAAGCTGAACTAAAACATTTATGTTATAAAATAAATAAATAACAGAAAAATTTTGAATTAAACAAAGTACTTAAAAAGTACCTTATTGCTAAGCTTATTAGTGATAAGCTTTTGAATTTTATTATCACCAAGACGAATGAATACGTTACATATATATAGAATTGGAAAGCTGAGGGGTAAATGATGATTTACCAATGTGGGATAAATGGTGGAAGTTCATCATTATGTTTGTAATCATCACTTGCCGATGTGGGACATTTTTCACTTACAAAATGGTGAAAGTTCACCTACTAGTTTATAACACTCCCCCTTGAACTTTACCATTTATGTACTTAATTAGGTTTGTTTAATACTACCTCGTTAAAACTTCGCCAGTAAAATTCAATGGGACAAAACCTGGTCGAAGGAAAAAGAGTATAATACACATTTGTCTATATAGATGCAAGAACTCCTATCTTCAAAATATGCTCCCCCAGATGAAATATCTCCTCAACTGTCAAGTATCAGTTTGATAATTTGTTGAGTCGACGCATGCCAATATTGTGAACTAACTTCTCGAACGTTGATGTGGGAAAAACTTTAGTGAAAAGATCGTCAAGATTATTAATGGAGTGTCCTTACTTTACATCAATTTTCTTGTCCTGCTACAGCTCATTAGTGTAGAAAAACTTTGGTGAGATATGCTTAGTTCTATCTCCCTTTATGTATCCTTCTCTGATTTGAGCAATATAGGTAGCCTTGTCTTTGTGTATAATTGTTGGAACATCTGTTGCGAAGGCCAAATTGCATGTGCTTTGAATATGATGGATAATAGACCGTATCCAAATACACTCTCTGCTTGCTTCATACAATGTACAGATCTCTGAGTGATTAGAAGAGGTGGCAACGAAAGTCTGCTTTGTAGATCGCCACGAAATTGTTGTTCCATCGTAAGTGAAAACATATCCTATTTGTGAGCGGGCTTTATAGGAATCAAATAGGTAACCTGTGTCTGCATAATCGATAAGACTAGGATTCTCTATTGGCTCGTTTGAAAGAACCCAAGTTTGACGTTCCATGAAGGTATTGAAACATATGTTTGATGTCATTTCAATGTCAATGTGTGGATGCTAAGCTAAATCTCTCCAATAAGTTCACAAAGAATGCAATACTGGTTTGGTGTATTGAGCTAGATATAATAAAGCGCCAATTGCATTTAAATATGGCACTTCTGGACCAAGTATCTTTTCGTCATCCTCTTTGGGCCGGAATGGATCATTTTTAAGATCGAGAGATCGAACAATCATAGGAGTGCTTATTGGATGAACATTATCCATATTGAACCGTTTTAATATTTTCTCAATATTAGTTGATTGATGACTAAGCACTTCATTTGTTTTATGCTCGATCTATAGGTCGGACAATATTTTATTTTTCCTAAATATTTAATTTCAAATTCTCTCTTTAAATATTCAGTAGTTTTTAGTAGCTCTTCAAGAGTTCTATTTAAATTCATGTAATCAACATAGACTGCTACAATTGCAAATTCAGATTATGATTTTCTAATGAATACTCATGGGTAAATCGAATCATTTTTGTATCATTCTTTAATCGAATATTCACTCAAATGATTGTACCACATGCATCTAGATTGTTTTAATCTGTATAATAACCATGGTAATTTGCCTGAACATGGATGACAATCTTTTTTATTTAAATGCTTCAAGCATTTTGAATCCCTTAGGGATTTTCATAAAAAAAAAAAATGCCGAGTGACCCATACGTATATACGGTCACTACATCCATGAGACGCATGTCAAGTCTTTCAGAGACTACTAAGCTGATTAGAAATTGAAACATAATAGCATCTGAGAATATGTATCCTCATAATCAATACCAGGTCTCTAGGAGAAACCTTGTGTGACTAGTCGCGCTTTATATCTGGTAATTTCATTATGCTCATTATGTTTCCTTAAAAATACTCATTTGTATCCAACGGGTTTGACATCTTTAGGTGTCTGAACTACAAGTCCAAAGACTTTATGTTTAGCCAGAGAACTTAATTTTGCTTGAATCGCATCTTTCCATTGAGGCCAATCATGCCTTTGCCTACATTCATCGTCAATTTTACGCTCGAAATCCTTTGTAATTTCAATAACTACTGTGAATGAAAACACACTGTCGATGTTTATTTTATTATGATCCCATATTTCCTTTGTATAAGTAAAATTTATGGATTTTTCCTCATTTTTGTATTCTCCTACCTCTTCATGGGTTACTGTCTCTTTAGGAACATGTGCCTCTTAAGGAACCATAAGTTCTTCTAGTAGTTAGATAATGTGGGTATGTCTATAGCTCGAGCTTTATTTTCAACAGGATCCTGATTTTTTATTCTCTTCTTTCAGGGAGCACTGTCTTTGGAACCAAGTGGTCTACCACGTTTTTGTAGCCTAATAAATATGTTACCACTTTTACACTTGATTATTCAACAGGAACAACCACCCGGACTGACGTATTAGCAGTTGGAATGTATGACTTGGTTGCCTTCGCTATATATGTAAAGGCATCTGACAATTATTTGTAATTTATTGTAAATGTACTATCCTTCGCACTGCATTTTCACATTGATTGGTACGAGAATCTAGGTGAGACAAAGTGGAAACTTTCCAAGAAAATTCATGCCTTACTTCAGGAGGCTTTCCTTTTCTCAATGATAGAAAAATTGTCTCATCAAAGTGACAATCCGCAAAACGTGTGGTGAAAAGATCACCCATCAAGGATTCAAGATATCCGATAATAAAAGGTGATTTAAAGCCAACATAAATATAAGAACATACACAACACAACCAAAAATGCATAGATGGGAAATGTCAAGTTGTCAACCAAGTACAAGCTATGATGGAGAATATTGATGATAAGCGGTGGGTCTAACACGAACTAATGCTGCAACATGTAAAATAGCATGACCCCATGCATATATTGGTAATTTTGTATGCATAAGCAAAGTTCCTGCAATTACCTGCAACTGCTTAAAAATGATTTTGCCAATCTATTTTTGTATATGTACATGTGGAATTGGATGCTCAACATCAATACCTGCTGATGTATAGTAATCATCAAATGTCTAAGATGTAAATTCACCAGTATTATCTAGATGTATGATTTTGATTGGATAATCTAGAAATTATGCCCTTAATCTTATAATTTGGGCAAGTAATCTTGCAAATGCAACGTTGAGGATGGATAATAAACAAACATGTGACCACCATGCAGATGCATCAATTAACACCATAAAGTAACAAAACAGTCCGCTAGGTGGATGGATTGGCCCACATATATATCCTTGAACTCTTTGCAGAACATTAGAGATTCATAACCAACCTTAGAAGGGAATGGTTTAACTATAGATTTTCCTTGTGAACAAGCGATACAAACAATCTCATTGGACAATAGAACCTTCTCTGGTTCTTTAATGGATGTCCATAAAAATTTTCAATAATTCTACACATTATTGTAGATCCAGGATGTCCGAGACGATCGTGCTGCAACATAAATATCTTGGATCTGTGAACTTCTAATTCATCACTGCATGACTTTCAATTGCATTTATGATTATGTAATACAATCCGGGAATGCTTTGTGTTTTTCCAGTATATATTTCTTTCCTAAGACATTTTTAGTAATGTAGAGATATTTCACATTATTTTCATTGGAACTCTCAATATGATATCCATTTCAGTGGATATCTTTAAAGCTCATTAGATTTCTTTTAGATTTTGCTGAATATAAAACATTATGAATTATTAGTTTTGTTCCACTTGCCAACAAAAGTATAGCACTTCTAGAGCCTTCTATCAGGTCTGCATGACCAGATATAGTATTTACTTTTCTTTCAAGTAATTTTAGTTTACAGGATTAGATATCATATTTATTTTTCCTTCAAGTAATTTTATCTCTAAGAAATATTTTTTATCTTGAAGAATAGTGTGTGTGGTTGCACTGTCAGCCAAGCAAACATCTTAAGCTTTTGATTCTAAAATAGATAATTGATTTCTAAAATCCATAACCTTACATTAAACAAAAGTGTTAGACATCAAAATAAACATAGAGTACAATTGATAAAACTACAAACAGATACAAAAGTTAGCATATTAGCAACTAGCATAAAAGTCTGGACATTTCTATTATTACTTAATTTATCATTTTTCCCTCTATGTCTTCAAAAAAATCAAAGGCATCCGAATGAGTCAAATCGACAAGATCTGAGTTCTCGACTAAATTTGTCTCAATTTTTCCCTTTCCTTTCTTGGATGCCTGTTAAAGGACCACTAAATTTTTTCAGTCCGACAAGTTTGTGACCAATGTCCTTCTGCTACGTCGATAACATATTTCTCCATTATCATTTCTAAGATTATTCTTTCTTGCATCATTAGATTTAGGTCTCTCATAAACATTTAACTTCTGGTGGCATCCATTTTTGTTGTTTTGTTGTCCTTCATGCATATAACCACCACGATGGTAGTGACCAAGATCTCTTTTACCTCCTTGATTACGCTCACGATTGCTACATGTATTCACATTCACTTCTAGGAATGGTTAAGAGCCTATTGAACATAACTCATGGTTTTTCATCAGGAGGTCGTTGTTTTTCTCAACAATTAAAAGAGTTGTTATCAGTTCAGAATATTTGCTATATCTACACTCCCGGTATTATTGTTGTAAGAAAATGTTTGATGCATGAAAAGTAATGAGTGTCTTTTCAAGCATATCTCTATCTGTAACTTCTACACCACACAATTGTAGTTCTAGGCTTACGCGGAACAAAATAGAGTCGTAATCAAAGACTCTTGCATAATCTTGGAATCTCAAGTTTAACCACTCGTGTTTGCCATTTGGTAGGGAAATATCCCTCTGATAGTCAAATCTTTCCTTGAGGTTACTCTATAAAATTAGTTGAAACGACCCGTCCCGCACCCCCAGGGCGAGTCTATCTAAACTCGTATAATTGAATCGATAATAATTATGATATTTAAGAATTCTATAAAAAATTCGGCAAAATCTCCCCTATAAATAAAACATCCCCAAACCTGCAATTTACAAAACAATACTCCAAAAAATAACTCAATATCCATCCATCCTTCATAACCAACTTCTCAAGTCAACATATCAAATATCACCCAAATCATTCTAATATTAAAATACAATGGTTATCCTTAATTACAAAATATAATAAATAAATACAATCCACAATATCCCAAATATCAAACTATTAAATCTATGACTCCTAGCACCATCACGTGGCCACAATTTCAAATCTAACTATTGTTGTTGGGTCGACTGATGTACCTGCAAATCTCCTGTGGTGGGGGAAAATATAATAAAAATGAGGTGAGTATAAAACTCAGTGAACTCAGTGAGTGGATAGTAGTTTTTGAAAAATAAATTTATTTAAAATAATTTAATCTTTCTCAAATCAATTTCATCAAAATATCATAAGAACTTATATAAACATATTCAATTCAAATCATGCACTGAAATAACAATATTACATAAATCTGCATAAAATCAATGAAATTATAATACTTATAATATCAAATACTGAATACTAAAAACTATCATCAAACAAGTATCCAGGGGAATGATCTCATCATATCCGGACCTCGACGGACGGGCAATCAGGAAACCATCATGCCCCGGAGCTACAACGGATAGATGGGGAAATCTCATCTCATATCACATGTATCTCAACATCTGTATCTTTGTAATCATCATACTGCATGCATAAGCCCCCAAAAAGCAAAAGTGCCCAAACACACGGCCCAAACACACGGGCCAAAGCCTCTATGTGTGTTCAGACGGGCCCCAAAGGCCTCTATCTCATCTCATCTCATCTGTATCTCTGCATTCATCTCGTATTATCTGTATCTCTGTATCTGGAGGGAAATAGTACTATCCAATGATTTTCCAAACAACATTTATACACATGTACATAAACAAATAATCACATCTGAAATCTCAGTTTCTTTTTATTCAACATATCTCAAATCCACTCAATTCTAATATCACGCGTTTACTCAAAATCGATAATAAAATCATTAATCAAACTCATTCTTAATAACAATAAATATCAACACATAGATAAAAATTAATTTTCTAGAAAATCATTAAATCAAAGCATCAAATACTTATTCAGCAAACATATTGCACTGTATCATAAAATCAGCATATACTATAAAAATAGGTTTTGTATATTCCACTCACAGTGACAAAGTCCAGACTCGGTATCAACAACGTCCGCAGGTTGATTCTCGTTCGCGGATCCTCCTAATTAAGGAAACGACATAATCATTCTCCATAAATTTGAAATACAACTAATCTTACATAATAATTCTCGAAACGAATATCTATCAACAATAAACTATTCCCGCATGCACAAAATTACCGAAATACCCCTACATACCAAAATTCATTATTTTACCAAAATTATCCTTAGAATCTTCAATTACTAAATTGTCCTCAATTCAAATCACGAAAATAACCACAATGTCAGAAATTACGAAATTACCCTTGGCACGTAAAATTACCAAAATGTCCTTAACGACTTAAATTACTGAATTACCCTCGTAATTTCAAATTACCTCACTGCCCTAACCTAAAATTAGCACATTATCCACTGATTCCATAAATTACAAATTCACCCTAAAGGTTTATGAATTTACCGAATTACCCCTGCCGGACAACGGTGACTAGACTTTAGTCAACGACGACGAGAAGCTTAGGTCTGATCGTTCAGACCTCGGTGAGTCCAATGGTCCCGGCGGTGACCTACCACGCGCGGCGATGGCGGTGGATCGAGCTCCCAAAGCCGCGAGCTTTCCAAGTGGCCGATCGTCGATAATCCGGCCGTTTCAGGTGACAAGGTTGGTTGAAAATGATGCTGGTGACGTGAGGAGTAGAACCCAGCTGGAGGTGTGCCCAAACTCCGGCGAAATCGACGGTGATGGTGATGGGTTTTTGGCCGTGAATTTTTTAGGTTCAAACGGCGGCGTTCCAGTCGTTTTCCAGCAACAGGGTCGACTGGGTTATGACGGCCGGCTTCCAAGCTTCAGATCGGTACCAAGCTCGGCTGGTGAGGTGGCTGGAATCGCGAGATCCGTCCGGGTCAAGGTCGATGGTCACATCGAATCCGGGTCAAAATCGGGTCAACTCTCTTTCTCTCTCTCTCTCTCTCTCACGTGCCCCTCTTTCTTTCCTTTTTTGGAAACCAGCTTCCCCTTTCCATTTATAAAAACTGACTTCTTTTTCTTTTCTTTTCTTTTTTTTGCACTTAAGCTTAATCCAAATTAAGCTTATACCGGACCCGTGATGAAAATAAAATCCGACTACTCGAGCTTTTAATCGCGCTCAATTTATCTCGATTTAATGTTGTGACAATTTTAAAATTAATATCGAAGAGAAAAAATTAAATCATACACTTAATTAGGAAAAATCAAAGTGCATATGTTACATTAGTGGATCCTCCAATATTAGATATTGAGCTTTCAAGCTCTTATATATATGGCGGCGGAGGAAAACCATGGCCTTTGATTTTTCCCAGAGAGATGCCTTGTTTCCTTCTACTATAGTGCCTTCCAGGCTCATAGCTTGCAAATGCATTTTGGCGTCCAATACCCAAAAAAGATAGTTTCCTCCACAAACTTCAAGAGCAGGGATTTGCATATTCGTGAGAGTTGCCATTTCTCTAGTACCCTTATTATTAATGGTTAAAGAAAATAGAAATAAGTGTCACAATATAAATATTTAAGTATAAAAAAACAGAAATGATAGAATATGTAGAAACTTTATGTAGCTGTTTAGAACTTCAAGTTCTCACCACCTCATTTGTGTTGTAGACTTCAGAATATTACAATAATATTCAAAGACAAGTACATGCAAGAACAAATTATAATTTATTGAAATTAAAATAACTTAATAGGTAATTAAACCAGCCATATGAGCAAATAAATTAAATAGGGTAGGCGGTTGAACAAGTCATACAAGTAGAAAAGTTAAAATAAGACAGGCGGTTGAACCAACCATGTAAATCAATATTAGAATAATAACATATTAATATAAAGATAATAACAATATAGGCGGTATTATAGAACCAGCCATAAAAAATTTCATAAAAGTAAACAATATAACAAACTCATAATAATGGTGATAAAACATAAAAGAAATAAACATAAATAAACACAAGTAATAACTCATAATAATGATGACAAAACATAAAAGAAATAAACATAAATAAACACAAGTAATAAAAATTCAACTACTCACGTCAAATCAGCCATTGTGTTGATAGCATGTTATAAAATAAATAGATAACAGAAAAATTTTGAATTAAACAAAGTACTTAAAAGTACCTTATTACTAAGCTTATAATTGATAAGCTTTCGAATTTTATTGTTAACAATGCGAATGAATACATTACATATATAGAGTTGGAAAGCTAAGGGGTAAATGATGATTTACCAATTTGAGATAAATGGTGAAAGTTCACCTATTAGTTTATAACAATTTACTTTTTTTTTTTTTTTTAAGAATTGGTCATTTATATAGAATGACTGTCTGAGTGCCCAGAAGAGGGCCCGAGGAAGGAGCCGAAGGGCACAGCAGTAAGAACTTTTCATTTTCCTGAAAATAAAACTCAAGAATATAATATTAATCCAAAAATAATAAGCCCTTAATTAAAAAGAAAAGAACAATACCATATGATTAATTTTCTGTTGTAAGATAATAAGGATTAAGGAGCTTAACTAGTTAATTACCTTGCGACTTGTTTTCCTTTTGGTTGATATACTTATATCAATATTGTCATTTTCCTCTTCACAAACATAACGCCTATATTTTAAATGTATAAATGATCACCAAAAAATAAAATTAAAAAGAAAGAGAGATGAATTAAATTTTTGAAACGACAATATTAAGTACTAGAGTACAGCTATAAACTCAAGCCTGACAAAAATATAATCAAAATAACATCATTTTGAGTGAGTTTAATTTAAAAAAAAAAAAACTAAAACAACGTTGTTTTGAGTGTGTTTTTGCCAGCTTTTTGTCAAACTTTAGTTCCTCAATCATTTTTCTAGGTGTTAACTCATCATCATATTTTAATTTATCAAAAAATAAAATAAAATCTTACATCCCCGTAGTTACCTTAATAACTGCTCCAAAATGCTTGAATTTGACATTCTCAATCTCTATTTCAAAAGGAAGTTTCGTCCATCGATTATTAACTTTCATCCTTATAGCAGGCACTGAAGAAGGAAGGCTCATATTCTAGTGGCAATTGGATTTTAACTCTAAGTGCAAATGTAGTTAATTAATTCCAAGTACTAATGGTGAAAATTAATTAAGAGGTAAGTAAGACATCAGTGCTACCCTGTTCTTTTTATCAATCGGTACACCTGGTAAGTCCCTAAAATTTGCACCTTACTAACAACAAGTAGCCACAATTAGCCATGAAAACCAAAGACTCCGCGCAGCATGTGCAAAATGGAACATGTCTATCACATCGTTTATGTAAGTAATAAAATCTTCCCATAAATATATCTAATTTTAAAATTAACCAATCATTATTGTGATTAACTAGTATGATTTCATTAAAGATTGAACGATCGCACTAAAATGTCTAATGAACATATAAAGCACTACATATAATCTTAACTTTCTAAAGTTATACTCTAAAGTTTATTTTGAGTACTCTATTACTCTGCGCACTCATTTAATAAATTTTAAAATATAATTTTTACTAGCACACTTTTCAAATACTAAAACAATCCTTTATTAAACCCATACTAATAATTAATTGTTTATTTTTTATACACCCACAAATTATTTCATCATTCTCTAAGTTATAACACATAATGCCCAAGAATGTTATAATCGATTGACTCAGCTTTTCTTCGTATTTGATGTTCTTCTATATAAATGGTGCAATTTGTTTCATTGAAGAGAAGAGTATGTGTCTTGCTTGATGACTTCCTAGATCACGTAGAATTTAAGGCCAATTTGGTAATACTGTGGCTTCTAAAATAATTACTATTAGCTGTGCTGTAGAAATAATAAGTTGTGAAGAGAATTAGTTAAACATCTAATGAAATTTATTTTTGAAAGATCTATAAGTTTTAAAAGCAGTTGTACATGTTCGGCAAAGCTTACTGTCGAACAATTGTAAGAATGTAAATGATTGAATTAAACACAACGTTGAATAAAATTTACTTATACATTGATAAACACACACACACACAATATTTTTAATTGTGTATATAAGATAATTAATAACGAAAATAAATACTTTATATTATATATCTTATTTTTTATTTTGTTATCTCAATATAATTAGTATTAATAATAATCTCTTTAAAGTTAATGATTTTATTTTCTCATTAATAAGAATAATTGTGGATTTTAATAATATATATGAGGATATATGTGTAATTGTTTTGAGTATAAAAGCGACTCTCAAAATCTGATTTTGAAAAGTTACTCTTTTTTTATGTTCCAAATTTGCTGTAGGATAGGGCGATTTTGCCAAAAGTAATTTCTAAAAAAATTTACCAAATACGAAAATTAAAATTTATCTTTTCAAAATCACTTTTGAACCTTCCAAAAGAAATCCTAAATGGACCCTAAATATTTTGTTTTTACAATTGATTAAATTCAATAATGACAAAAACCTTATATTTAATGTTTTTACTTGCAATAATATGTATAAATGAGTTTTAAGGGTATTAAAATTTTCTTAAAATATATTAATGTTCTTAATAGTAAATTATATTATATTTTAGTGATATAAAATTTTATTAGAATTAGAGTATTGAAAATATAATAACTGTAAATAGCAGTACCTTTTTTCTAACTTTTTTTCCCTTTTGGGTGTCATGAGATCTTTAATAGGGTGAGAAATTGCAAAAATACATTCACAAAATTCTTAACTAGAAATCTCTTGGTGTTGTGCAATAAGCCTATATCGTTGCCGACAAGCAAAATCTCATTGACATATAAAACTAGAAAAGTATACTACTCTTACAGGGCTTATGATATATGCCCTCTTCGACCAAACTCACCTCAAAACCAAATAAGATCACTTGATGAAACTTGAAATACTATTGTCAAGATGCTTACTTAAGTCTGTAGATGGATTTCTTAAATTCGTAAACCATATTTTTTGGGTCACTACAAGAAAACATGCAATAAATGATAGGAAATAACTGTTATAAAAGAGAGTTCATGATAGACGATTCATATGTCATCTATGTCACTGTCATTAATTTATGACAGAATATTTGCCATCATGAATTAACGATGGTATTTTACAGTCATATATCCGTCAAACAATACTTTAATGTGAAAATATAATTAAATTAAAATTTGAATTTATTTAAAATTTCGCGCCAAATTTTTAAATTTTGGTGGGAAATTTTATTGTCATTGGTAAATTTATTATTAAGGTTTGGCGGGAAATTATGTTATCATTTGTTAATTTATTATTATTTTTTTTGGCGGGAAATTGTTATGACAGACTTTATGATGGGAATTTCCCATCATAAAGTTAAATTTTTAAAAAAAATTACGATTATAATTAATTTTTGTATTCATGTTTACAAATTTAATTAATTAATAAAAATGAGCATCATGAAAAAAATAAAAACAATTAATATTAATTAACATTCATTCATTCCAATAAGTTAATTTCAAAATAAATACATCTAGTATCTAATATTGTCATCACTACCAATACATATATAATCAACATCCCAAATTAAAAAAATAAAAACACATTCATCCAATTAAACTACAAGAAAAGCAAGTCAAATTCCAACCACCAAGCCAACAAAACCTCCAACAGTAATACATCTTCTAACGGCAATATTCCAATAGCCACTTACCCAACAACTCTCCCAACACACATTCAGCATTTTTACAACTAATATTTATAGTTTCATACTCATACTAACCATTTTGCTGATGCAACAAGGATGTCAGAGAAATGGTTAGCCCACTCCAAACGAACCTCATTTAATTCGTCCTGAGTGTGTACTTTCTTTCCATTAACCTGTTAATCACAAGATTATTAAGATTTCAAACTTCAAAAATAATATCACGTATATGGAATAAAAGAAAGTTAAGAAATGTCATCATCAACTTACATTTTTCATTAACAAACTAAATGTCATCATCAACTTACATTGTTCATTAACAAACTAACATATGCTATTATTACCTTCATGTACCTTAACACATAATAGCCACACTGCAATTTTAATGTATTTTGTTTCGGAGCTTGTTCATGCCACACACAAAAACAAACTTACAAAATCTCATCCATTTTAGTTATGTAATCGATAGCGCATATAGTTTCTGTAGGGTTACTTTTTTTTATACCTTCACAATTCTCATCTTAGAATTATAATTCCATTTTTTCTTACTATCCTCTGTTGTGAAGAGGGTCATGGTGCTATAAAAAAAAAGTAAACTGTTATCTCTTAATTATATTGAAAAAAACTTAAAATATCAATTGCACGAAATAGATTGGCATACATACATTTTAAGGAGTTGTTCTAAATCAATATAAGGACTTGACTGCACAGGATCCACATAAAACACTTCCTTTTTCACCACGTCAAACACAATTAAAACCCAATGGTAGCTACAAGACAGAGAAGGCAGTTGGAAAAAAAAGCAGAAAACAAAACCATGAATTAACAAACAGTTGTAAAAGTACTATAAATTCAGAAACAACTGTAAAAGTTTTAAATGAAAATTCAAACTTATGAAGGATTGTATGGCATGAGAATGAGTTGTCCGTTTTTGGCTTTTTACAAGCGGTCGTGAATATGCTCAACTCTGTTTGAGCGAAATTTTTCTACAGCCTTTCCTTTGGATTTGTTGGGCAAACCAAACTTGGACACATGAATCCAAATGGTTTTGTTCATTTTCTGGTTGGTAGAATGGTGGAATCCAACATCCTGAATAGAAAATCAGTGCATCAATAAAAAAATATACTAAGTTGATATAAAATAGTGTAAAGAAAATTCATTAAACCACTTACGCCATATATACTTTAATAGCATTTACTCCTAGTGCTTGCATTGACAATAGTTCATTGCAATCTTTCTTCCCAATATAAGCACAAGCATGTCTTTGGAATACATTATCATCAATCATCTATGTCAGAACACCATCATTTTCATCAGGCATGTATTTCTCACACAATTTCTCAAATAGTTGCAGCATAGGATCACTGTTCTAGTGCTTGAATATTGTACTCCTTGTGTTCCTCATAGGCTACACTACAACGTTTTTACTTTATCCTTTTTCAAAAGTGGGTTTTTTGTTGGGCTGTCAGGATGCATCTCCTATATACCATCAGTTGTACCATCAACACAATCAAAATCCAATTGCTTGTTACTGCTTTCAACTATTTTCCTCTCATCATTTGCATAATCCTTTGGGATTGAAGGATTGAGTCTTGGACTTTTCCTCAAAATGGCAGCAGTAGTGTTTTTTGGTGGCTTGCCCAAATCATCTAGCTCCTGTGGATGTTAATGATATGAAATTGTAAGTAAATATAAGTTTCTTTTCACTCCTAAGAATAATTCAAGCATTAATGCCAATGATGTTTTTTTTAAAATGGGCCACACACATTTCACTGGGTGATTTGCAATTGCATTTTTAAAATTAATTCTAATAAGACGCGCACACACATATATATAGTATGCAGCAATATATATATATATATATATATATATATATATATATATATATATATATATATATATATAGAAAGAGAGAGAGAGAGAGAGAGAGAGAGTATGCAACAATATATATAAATATGTTGTGGCTGCAAAGCTAGCTTGTGCAACTTGGCCCTTGTTTTAAACATTGTACTTGACTTGTATAGTTATATTAATTAAAACAATTAGGCAAAAAAAAAGAAATCTCACATACAAAGACAAAAACAACTTAAATATCGTTAATTTTATTAACTAATCTTGCGCACATCTCTTTGACTGCCTTCATTTTTTGTTCACTTCAACGAAATGGTAGCAGCGATATTTGTTGGTGGCTTGCCCAAATTATCTGCCTCCTATGAAGATTAATTATATGAAATAGTAAGTATATTAAACTAGATTGAATAGTAAATATACAAGACAATAAATCATAATCTAGGAAAAATACAACCATTTATTATGAATAAACTAACCTTATGTGCATCTCTTTCACTGTCATCATTTTTGGCTTCATCAGAATGACAGTAGTTTTAGTTTTTAGTGTCTCTTCTTTCTTCCGAACTCCTTCCTTCTTTCTTAGTGTTGATACTTTAGGATGTTCGTCCCTTTGACCAGACATCCATTTCCTCTTCTTCACAGCTGACTTCCCTAGATTATCCAGTTCCTGTCAGCATTATCGACAAATAGTAAATAAATTAAACTCTAATGAGTGGAAGATATACAAGGAAAAATACTTAAACTAGGAAATATTTGGGTAACATAGATAACTAAAGCACCTTATGAACATCTCCCTCACTGTCATCATCGACCATATTATGTGGGAAAGTGGAATTTCAAATATCTAAATGGCGAGGTGTCCTCTTCAATTCTTTGGAAATTTCTAACAACTGTTCATCTACTGATTTTTTCCAAGCATCCAGCTCCCCCTCTCTCTCATTTTGGATGGGTCCACGTAGGCAGTGAAAGTACATAGAAGGATAAATAAATTTGCCCAAGCCTTGCATATGACCAGTTCAAGGAAGCTTTCCCAATGCTTGTGCAAGTAAGTCATTTCTTGCAATGGAATTGAATGAGTCTTTTTTGTCCTCCCTTCTAGAGCATTTCCTAATAGCCCACCATAAAGAAACTAATATTATTAAATGAGCATAGATCTAATGTCATAACAATGTTTGTTCTAGTTAAACTTGATTACCATTTTCTTAATGATCTGTTTGGTTTCAAAGTCGTATCCTCCATTCTTTAGCATCCGAGCTCTCTTCCATAGTTCACTCTTGTCAGTTAACTCTTCCAAAAGACTTGATTCTGCACATTACTTCGACAAAGAAATTAGACTAGTTAACTGTTAAAAAATTTAATAGTTAACTAAACCTTTACTAAATATTTAACAAAGAAAAAAATTTACACACTTAACTGATATATAAATTATTTCATTAACAATTTAAATATTTAATACAATTTCTTTCATTAATCCAATGTATCCTTTTCGACTAAGGCGGTGATTGCACTTGTTCAAAGCTCTCGTGTTCTTATTGACACGACTCATTTTCTGTATAATTAAATTAGTTATAACACAAGGTAAATATAATGTAACTACTAACATATTACTTGTCCTAACTTGAAAATGTTGGTCGACAAACTTTATCCATACAGGACGCTTTAATATATATATATATATATATATATATATATATATTTCTTTCTGGTATTAGAGCCAAGGGAAGGATAGTGTTATATAGAATAAAGTTTTGTGCATGACGGAGTAATTTTTGGTTGAAACTTTGCTTGAATGGTGATGGTGTGACCTTCTTGGTGCCTTGGTAGTTTTTGGTCATAAGTCCCAATTTGGTTGAAGGGCAATAAAACCAATTCTTAGCCTAGGATTGATTTGCCATTCCTGTAAAACTAAGTCATTTTTATTTCTGCATACATGGACTCTTTATTTCATAGAACATCTTCCTTTTCTAGCTCTTCTTTCGGGAAGACTAAAGATTATAAGAATGTTGTAAATTCAGAAGAATTTGTTATTGAAGATTTTAATAAAGCAATTGATAATTGGGAATTACCAAAGATTTCTAAAGAAATGATTTATAAGACCAAAAAACTTGATTTTCTAAAGAATGATTATGTTATAAAAACTGAAGAACGTGATATAACCCTTTCAAAGCCTTTTGAAACTATCCACTTATTTTCAGAAAATTCCTTAAATAAATTAAAAGATAAAAATTTTAATTATGTTCATATCGGTTTAATACAAGTCGGAATAAAACCTTTGACTAAAGAAGGACTTGACACATCTATTCTCGCTATCTTAAGAGATGGACGATTCATCTCTTTTGATGATTCTTTACTAAGTAGTATAGAATCAAGTCTCTGTAAAGGACCAATATCATTTGACTGTTACCCGAACGTAATAGTTTCCTTAAAAGACAAGAACATACTGAAAAGCATGATCTTACAGATCAAAACCCATAATTACAATATGATTGAGGGATCTATCCTAGTTGCTCTAATTTTTAAAATCTCATACAAAGCAATGATTTCCGCGTTCAGTACGCAACATAAATTCCAGTCAAAAAGAGAAGAGACTCTTCTCTTACAGACTGATCTGTCTAAAGCCAACACTGTTATTCCAAAATCGATCCATTGGAAAGATGTAAATCTTCCAGACGAATGGATTCTTGAAGGAGTCACTACCCCAGTAATTCCAAAACAACTTGAGCCTAATACAGAGTTGCAAAATGTGACTCAGTATTCTAATGGTAAAGTAAAATTTTCCTTTAGGAGATCTACTTCATCCAGATTCTCCGATAAAGACTCATCCTCAAGTATTCCTTCCTTGGAAAGGAAATTTTCAAAAATTCCTTCCATAAAAAATCTTCCTTTTCAAAGTCAACCTAGGTTTTCCACTTCGGATATACCTAGTTCCTCTATACACTCTGTTGACTATACCACTAGTGTACCACACCCTGTGTACACTAGCCGTCAACATGAACAAAGACAAGGAGAGAAGGAGTCTTCTCCTCCAACTTCTCCTACATTTTCGGCAATCACAGAAAATGTTATTAATGTCCTTAAGAAATATTTTGAATTAGATAAAACTCTTCTTTATAATGATTTTTATTCTAACAACAATAAAGAAAAAAGACTTTGGTTTTTCAAAAATTTCTTAAACCAAAGAAAAGAAATACAACAAGTTTATTACGAATTTGTAAACTTACATCAAATTCATATATTATTTTTTGATTGGTTTGATATTTATGCCTCGGAAAATAACATTTCCTATCCTTTTAAAGAATCAAACCCTATCACAATTCGTAAAAACATTACTGGATGGAATCTATCAGACTCTGATAGAACCATTGAATCTGAGCATCCTCCTCTAAGGAGAGTGTTACCATTGATCATGGTGAACCACCCGTTCAAATCAAAGCCTCACCCTATAAGATTCAAAAAACAAACGATATTGAGAAAAATGTAGATAGTATTATCCAGCAGAATAATTTCTGTAATACTAATCTAAATACAATAGGAAAACAGTTGACTCGTATAGAAAATCAATTCCAGAAGTCAACCATTATTGTCCCTACTTCTACGCAATCAAAGTCTGATTCCTTCAAAAAGCTTAAAGAACCTATTTTCAAACCTTTTTCAGGTTTCGAAACATAGTCAAAAGCTTGTTCAAGAATCCAAATCAAATTTTGCACAAGCCATTAAAGAACAACTTGATAGAATATAAGCATCTTCTTCTTTCGCTTCTACTTCTAAAATCCAAATTGCTCCTGATAGTGCTCAATCTAGTAAGATTGGTGTACTAGAACAGGATCAATCTTCTATAGCCTCCTCAGAAATAGAAGCTTTAAAAGATGAGTCTATACCTAAAGCTAATAAAATCCATTGGGAACTTGCTCTCCCAACTACAAAAACTCCTCCAGACCTTGCCATCGATAATAAACCTAGTGCATTAAACCAATCTCGTTTTAATGCATCCTCTGTCTATGAATGGAATATTGATGGTATGTCTGAGTACAATATCTTAAGTCTGTTGCAACAAATGACCATGGCAGCTAATGCCTACAAAACTCAACAAGGAACCTCTGACAAAGCCATTGTAGAGATTCTCATTGCTGGGTTTACTGGTCAACTTAAAGGATGGTGGGATCATCTTCTCACAAAACAGCAACAGCTTGACATTCTAAATTCAATCCAAACTGAAGAAGATGGAATACCTATTCTTGATGAGGTCAAAAATCTGATTCAAGATGTTGTTGCTACCCTCATTCTCAGCATATCTCTTCACTTCATAGGTGATCCTTCTCACCTTCGGGATAAAAACGCTGAGTTACTACATAATTTGAGATGTAGGAAACTTAGTGAATTTTAAAATTATAAAACCACTTTCTTTACTAGACTTTTTCTTAGAGATGATGCAAATCATGTAACTTGGAAGGAAAAATTCCTTGCAGGTTTACCTACTCTTTTAGGAGAAAAAGTCAAAAATTCTATTAAAGCTCTTTATGACAATCAAATTCCTTATGACGAGCTCACCTGTGGTGAACTAGTCAGTTTTGTCAATAAAGAAGGTTTAAAGATCTGTCAAGACTTAAAATTACAGAAACATCTAAAATGGGAGCTTAAGAAGTCTAAGCAAGAATTAGGCAGTTTCTGTAAACAATTCAACTACGACCCCTTTAAAACCTCCACTTCAAAAGACTGTAATGGTAAGTGTTCCTCTAAACCTTACAAAAAACATTACAAGTCCAACAGTCAAAATTACAAACAATTTTCAAAAAATTTTAGAGAACCTTTTTATAAGAAGTCTTTGAGACCTTATAAGAAGTCTCATCTCTCTAAAAGAAAGGATTTTAAATCCAAGCCCTTTTTCTCTTCTAAACCAAAAACCTCTTTTAATTACAAAGAAGCCACATGTTTTAAATGTGGAAGAAAAGGCCATACTGTAAAATTCTGTAGAATGAACAAAAAGATCCATGAACTTGGCCTTGATGACGAAACACTTTCTAAAATAGCCCCTTTGCTCATTGAATCTTCTGACTCTGATCTAGAATTAGAAACCTCCTTGACAGGAGACAGTGACCCTTTACAGGTTGATGAATTGATTGACTCAGATACATCTATATCAAGTGATTCCGATTCAGAAACCTTTCTAAAGAAGATTAATGTTTTGACTAGAGAACAAGAAACTTTTCTTGAACTTGTAAAACATATTTCGGACCCAATCCTCCAAAAGGAATATCTTGATAAACTTTTAAAGACTCTAGATCTGAAAGACAAACCAGAAACCTCTAAAACTCCCATAATAAAGAAGAATGCTTATGATCTTACGGAAATTTTGGATAAAAAGAAAACAAAGAAAATAACTCCAAATATCCAAGATCTTCAAAAAGAGATTAAAGAAATTAAAATTGAGATTAAAGAATTAAAAGAAAAACAGAAGAATGACTCAGAGACTATCCAACTTTTGTTACAAAAGCAATTGGAAGACAATTCTGATAAAGAATCAAACTCTGGTTAAGAGAATGAACAACAACTCGAAAACATTGAAGCAATCCCCAATGATTTTCTTTTTGTTTTAAAGCAAATTACAACTAGAAAATATTTGATTAAAATCACCTTAAAATTTTCAAAAGACTTCGAAATTGATACAATTGCCCTTTTCGACACTGGTGTTGATTTAAATTGTATCAAAGAAGTTATCGTTCCAAAGAAATTTCATGAAAAGACTAATGAAAGGCTCTCTACCGCAAACAATTCAAAATTAAACATTAAATCCAAAGTTGATGCCTCAATTCACAATGAAGGTTTTGAATTCAGGACTTCCTTTCTTCTAACAAATGATATTCATCATGCTGTTATTTTAGGCACTCCTTTCATAAACCTCATTACTGAAATATAAGTGTGCAACCCAAAAGGGGGGGTGAATTGGAATTTTAAAAATTATCCTAGCAAATCCACACAACAAGCAATCTAATGTCTTAATAAAAATTAAAAGCAATAAGTTCAATCAAAGTACAATAATTAAAGAGCAAGGGAAGAGAAAGCAAACTCAAGGATTTTTACGTGGTTCGGCAATTCCCGCCTACGTCCACGCCTCCAAGCACACCGGGCTTGAGGATTTCACTATCCAAGCCTTTCCAAGGCTTCAAACGATTACAATTGACTTCAAGGTGTCAATGAACCTTTACAACAAGAGATTACATCTCCAATCTCTTCACCCCAAGTGTTTCTCACGCTTGTACTCTCACAATTTGATGTGAAATAAAAAATACAACAATCAATCTCTCTTTAAGAGTGGATATACAAATTGAAGAACAAAGATGATTTAATGAATGATGATTCACGAAGTTGAAGCTCAATATATGTTGTGTGCACTTGTTCTTGCTTGCTTGGATTCCAAAAATGAATTGGTTTTGAGTTTATATAGTTTGAACTCAAAAACTAGCCGTTACTAGCCGTTATGCACATTCTGGGCGTATCCAGTTTGCCGTTTATGGAATCCGGTAAGCTGGATTTATGTTACCGTTAAGGCAAAAAATTTGAATTTTGACTAACCAGCTTGCCGGTTATGCAATCCGGTAAGCCGTTTTCGTTCTGGATACATTCTGCCCAATATCCGGTTTTCCAGTTTTTATATCCGGTAAGCCGGATGCTACAGTAAAACTATAGTATGGCCTAAAACGTTATAAAACTTTGCAAATAGGTCCAATTTTAGAATTTCTAAGTAATGCTTTGTTAATCCCAAAATTTTCTTAAATTATAATATAGCCAAAAATGCTATGACACTTTTCAAATAAGTCCTTTACCAAAAATTCAAGCAATATTTGTTTATTTCAAAGTTTTCAAAATTCTTTCAATTAAACCATAAACTTTGAAAAACAACCAATTTCATAAAATCATTTTTCCATTAAATAGGAAACATTTATAATGTGAAAATAATGATTTATTTAAAAAGAATAAAAACAATCAATTTCATAAAATTATTTTTCCATTAAATATAAAACATTTATAATGTAAAAATAATGATTTATTTAAAATATATTTTTCAATAATTTGAGCTTAAAAGATTAATCATTCTTAATCTTGTTTGTTATCATCAAAATCAATATTATGAGAACATATATGTTAACAATTACTCCTTGTACTGCCAATTACGATAGTATATCTTTTAAAGCAAAAAAGAAAAATTAATTTTCCCTTTTTTAGAAAAACCTAAAACCAGGAATTTGAATATTGTTAAAGCCTGTTCTGTTTACCAGAACCAAATAAATGTTTTGCTCAAAACAAAACAAACAAATTTAACTTGTTTTCAAAAAGATTTAAGCTTACAAAAAATTGAAATCCAATTGAATAATGATTTCATACAAAGAAAAATTTCTGATTTTCAAACTTTAATCGAAAAAGAAATATGTGATGATCTACCAAGTGCTTTTTGGAACCGAAAACAACATCTGGTTGATCTGCTGTATGAAAACTCCTTTGATGAAAGACAAATCCCCACAAAAGCCTGTCCTATTCAAATGAATATGGATCTCGAACAACATTGTAAAACAGAAATCAAAGATTTGGAATCTAAAGGACTCATTGTCAAATCTAGGTCTCCCTGGTCTTGTGTTGCTTTTTATGTCAATAAAAATTCAGAAATCGAAAGAGGAACACCTAGATTGGTAATAAACTATAAACCTCTTAATAAAGCATTAAAATGGATTAGGTATCCTATACATAATAAAAAAGATTTGCTTCAAAAACTACATTATGCATTCATATTTTCCAAATTTGATATGAAATCTGGTTTTTGGCAAATCCAAATACATCCTAAAGATCGTTACAAAACTGCTTTCACTGTTCCATTTGGGCAGTACGAATGGACAGTAATGTCATTTGGTTTAAAAAATGCACCCTCAGAATTTCAAAGAATTATGAATGACATTTATAATCCTTTTTCTGCATTTTGCATTGTTTATATTGATGCTGTGTTGATTTTTTGTCAATCAATTGAGCAACATTTCAAACATTGAAAAACCTTTTATTTTGCAACTAGAAAAGCTGGCCTAGCCATTTCTAGTTAAAAAATTTCTTTATTCCAAACTAAAATCAGGTTTCTTGGTCACTACATTTCAAAAGGAACCATCACTCCCATTGAAAGGTCCCTTGCTTTTACTGATAAGTTTCCTGACAAGATCCTTGATAAAACCCAATTACAAAGATTTTTGGGCAGTCTCAATTATGTTCTCGATTTCTATCCTAACATAAATAGAATTGCCAAACCACTGCATAATAGGTTAAAGAAAACCCCTGTTGCATGGACAGAAGAACATACTAAAATTGTTCAACAAATAAAGATTATGGTTAAAAACATTCCATGTTTGTTTCTCGCAAATCCTGCATTACCTAAAATTGTTGAAACTGATGCATCAGATTTAGGTTATGGTGGGATATTAAAGCAAGTTAACAATAACAAATAACAAATAGTACAATATGTTTCTGCACATTAGAACGAATGCCAGAAAAATTATTCTACTAGAAAAAAAGAAATTTTATCTATTGTCCTATGCATTTCCAAATTTCAAAGTGACTTACTAAATAAAAAATTTTTGCTTAGAATTGATTGCAAAGCTGCAAAACATGTTTTAGAAAAAGATGTCCAAAACATTGCATCAAAACAGATTTTTGCACGTTGGCAAGCTATCTTAAGTGTTTTTGATTTTGAAATTCAATTTATTAAAGGTGATACAAATTCTCTCCCTGATTTTCTAACCAGAGAATTTCTCCAAAACAGATAATGCCGCCCAAAAGAAGAGACAAAGGGAAAGGGATCCTCACAGACCCTGTATCTCAAACACCTTCCAAAGCCTCCCAATCTTCTCCACCTAAAGAAAAATTACTTTCTTCAGCTATGCCAATCAAGTCATGGATTGACACAATTGAAGACCAGGAAGCCCAGTATAAAGCTCTTGCCTCCCAAGAGTAGGTAAATGAATGGATGAAATCCATTTCTAAATCCCCTGAGCTTATGCTCGCCTTACAAAGTTTTTCTCAAAGTCAGATTTCTCCTAAAGAAGAAAAAACCATTTCTAAAGAAATTTCTAAAGCCTCTTCCCAAAATGTAGTTCTTTCTGGTGAAAGTTCATCTTCTCAAATTGTTCTTTCACAACCAAAGCTTACAAAGAAAACTTCAGATTGGTTTAATAAAACCTGTTTCCAAAATATTTTATCTATGGAAGACGGATTTTATCACACTGATCCATTCCAAGCAATTTTAAAGTTTTTGGGCCAAGTCCAGACATTCTAACCCTAAATGCCATTCACTGTCTAAATCTCTTCAAAACCCATTATATCCCTACAGAATCCGAGAAACGTTTTCCTCCTTTTCTCTGCTTCTGTACCAATTTTTTTCTTCCCTGGGTATGAATGTGGAACCTTCGTTATCACACTCATGAAGCCCAACTTATTTTACAAAGAACCTTCAAAGTCAAATGGTGGTCCAAGTTTGACGAACAGTCAAAATTAACTGAAGCCACCATCCAAAAATGGCTTTCCTCAAAAGGCCTACTAACACCAAGTATTAAAGAAGTCAAAGCCCAAGGAACTTTCCTAACTCAAAAATCCAAAGCCCAATCTCTTTTGGCCAGTGCCAAAACAGAAGACGAATATTTTAAAGTTATATAACAGCTCCTCGCTTCCAGATCAGAACCATCTGTAGCCAGCTCATCTAATCAAGATAGTGCAGAGCCCTTTATATCCCTCGGAGATGATAATGAAGATGATTGCTTCGGCATTTTCCCCCCGATAAAGAAATTTTAATTTTACTATTGTATTTACTTTTTCTTGTACATCCCTGTAAAAAAAAATAAAGTAACGATTGTCTTCATTTTTTATATTTTGGGTGGTCCCCTGGACACAAGTGAGAGTGCACATGTCTCTTCACCCATCTTTTGTTTTCTTTCATTATTGTAAAGCAGAAAAGATGCTGTCCCCCACATGTCTTGCTCCATCATCCATGCATGTGAAGCTATAGCAAAAGCAGATAAAGCTAAGTCCTTCCACCATGATGTTGTCTCCAGTCACCAACTACGTTTCTAAAGCTACAGTTGAAGCTACAGACTCGCCACAGTTCAAACTTCAGCTAGTTTAAATTCAAAGCTTTGTTTCACTAGAAGGACATAACTTTGATTTTAATTCTTATTGTATTCTCTCTTCTCTGAATAGAAAGCTCTCTCTCTCTCTCTGGAAAATCGGATCAAGACATCAAGGAAAATTTTCCTGTCTTGAAATTTTTCCTTTCTTTAATTTAAAAGCTGTACTGGATCTAAAGCTGTAATACAATTTGCCTCAAGGAAATAAAGTAAGCATTTATGTAAAGTTTTCAATTTCGAATGCATGTTTTAAATTTCTGCAATTTAAATTTAAAGCAACTTATAAACTGGTACGTTCTTCCAAGGCATAGAGACCGGATCTCTCCCCTTGGTCGTAATTTCTCTTCTCCCTCCAATCAATCAGAATACTATTTCTGGGATCCAGATCTAGTATTATCTATCAGCCTTTAGATTTTGTTGCTAGGCTTGAAAAGACCACTAAAATATTTTAGTATATCGACTGGAAAACAGAACGTGCGTGATATTGATCTGTTCTAAGTCAAATCTGGTCACAAAGGCAGATTAAATTCTGCATCGATCTGGAAACAACGCCACGTACTAAATAATCTCGCTTTATTAAAATTTGATTTTAAATTAATTCTTCTTGATACATACCCATCCTTTGATCCTATTTCTTTCTGGTATATATATATATATATATATATATATATATATATATATATATATATATTTACATATTTATCTTTAAATTTAAAATTGCACCAAAATTTACCCTAAAAGAACTAGATCAAAGTTCAATTAACGGTCAATGGTCAACAATCAACTATTGACCATTGACTATTAGCCCCACTCTTCATTCGGATTAGGGTTGGATCCCAGTCCAACCCTAACCCTAACCCCCCTTTTTTTTTTTTTGCCTTTCTTTTCTTCTATCCTTAGGCCACGACTGTGGCAGCCGCTTTTAAGAAATCTGTTGTAGCCAGGTCGTCGCGGCTTGATTGCAAGTGCAACCAACAGTCGCGCCAAATATATATATATATTATGTTCTTGATGTAGCAGCCGCTTTCTTGGCTTGCTTGATGTTTGGGCCGTGCCTCGTCGGGCCTGAAGCCATAGCCCCAAAACTTTAAACCTTATCTTCCTTTTTCCTTTTATTCTTTTGCATGGTGGTCGCGGCTCTCTTGTTGACGCGAAAGCCTTAACGTCGACGGTAATGGTTCCTTAATAACCCATATTTTTTTAATTAATCCTTTAAAAAATACAAAAGAATAGCCACAATTTTTATCAAATTCAATGATACAAAATTCGAGAAAATCGAAACTTTATTTATTAATCCAAAATAAATTTGATGCTCAAAGACTTCAGCATGAAGAGGCTCTGATAGCACATATTAAAACAAGAAATCCTTTGGTGAAAATCATCATCTATAATCCGGGAACATTCATGTTGTATTACTAAGAATCAATAACAAATTATGCAAAAGCGTACTTGAATCCAAAATGCTTAATTGCTCTTGAGTCATGTTGTTGGTCTTCCAGATCAACACGTTCTCCTAGAGAATCTTTTAATTTTCTTTGTACTCTCTCTGATGATTTGATGTCAGAAAAAATAGAATGATACGTGTGACCTAGAGACCATGACTACTTATATAGACTAACATTTTTTTATTGTTTTTAAGTATTTTTATTTCAACCCATCATAAAAATAAAAATAACCTTTAAGTCTCTACACATTAAAGATCCACACCCTATCAGATATATTAAAGCTCATATTGTTGAAAACCTTAATCAATCACTTTTAATTGGGCTTACCCTTATTTGGTAGTTTGCAATACATAATTATTCACATATAAGCCCTATATTAAATTAAGGATCCAACAATACTTGATTAAAAATCCAACAAAAAAATGCATGCATAGTTAGGAGAGCTTAGAGCTCATAAACTAGTCTAAAACTCTCCCATTGATGATGTAAAATGTTACATAGTTCTCCTCTTGAGGACCTCATGTTGCAAAGCCCAAAGACATCGTTGATACTTTTCCCGCTAAAGATCAATAAACAAGAAGTGGCTAACCTCTAATGGATATCAATTTCTTGTTTTATCACTTCAAATGATCATTTATAGTTTTTATAATCAGTGGTTGATTCAATGCTTTGAGCTTATCATATTCAATGTTAATTAGTTGGATTCATTATGCCTCATGAATTTCAGCTTGTGGATCACGTTTTTCATTGAATATATATATATATATATATATTTATGTATGTTTAATTATGCATGGTTTTATTTGTTGTTCGACTCCGTCAATACTTCATTTTTATTTCAAGCGATAGTCTAAGTTCATATCAACCATGCATTTCACAGTGGGACTACATAGTAGTCCGAGCTACTTATCAAAATAATAATTGATTTTTTTTTAAGTAAAAATTTATTAATAGAAAGCGTTTACATGGATTTGTCTCTACATATATAAGCTGAGATGTCAGTTGGAGCTTCCTCTAACCACACTCTCTCTTTGGAATTACATATAGCTAATTTAGCTAGATGATGTGCAGCTTCATTGCAAGACCTTGGAGTATGATTCACTTGGAAAGTGCTCTTGGAAGAAGATAAGGCCTCTTGAATATTGGAGATTAGCCATCCCACTTCACATCTGTTGTGGATTTTGTTGTTAATGAGATTAACAACATTGAGAGAATTTGATTCAATGATAGCTAGAACCAACCCAATATCCTTCGCCAATTGGATTCCTTTTTGTATTGCAAGAGCTTCTAGAAACTCTATATTGTCGGTAGAAATCTCCCTGCAATTAGATGCTGCCATAACCTCACCTTGCGAGTTGCGGAATAACATTCCTATACCAGCACGAGCTTCCTTAGAGCTAACAGCTGCATTAATGTTCACCTTGTACCATGGTAGGGGAGGACTTTGCCAACCCGGGCTGGGAGTTTTAGGGTTAATACTCTTGTTGGTGCCGCGTTGCAGAACATTATCTCGATATGAATTCACTGCATTCGCAGCTCGGGCGACAATTGCGAGAGGCTCACTGATAGTTTGACAAAAAATCAAATGATTCCTATCTAGCCATATTGACCAACACAAGACCACCCATTCTTCGAACTCATCTTTTGTGAAAGTTGATGATAAGTGAATGGACAAATTAGAAAACTCCATGGACACTAATATCTTTAGGCATGAATAAAATCTCGTGCGCTTCCATCCCTTCTTTGCTAGTTGACACCCCACCAACGCGAGATATTGATCCTCGTAAGCAAAGCCACAATAAGGGCATGAAGGAGCAACTGGTATTTTCCTTTGGTGCAAATTTAAATAAGTAGAGAGGATATTGGAAAAGGCTCTCCAATAAAAGAGTTTAATCTTAGATGGTAGGGACAAATTCCAAAAAAACTTCCACCACCCAATATTAGGACTAGAACTTGAAGGCAAGTCCTTGAGTTTCAACCGAAGAGCCACGTAGTAACCACTCTTCACTTGATATTGGTCACGCTTGTCATATGACCAAACCAATTGATCCTCCAACGGCTTTTTGGGTAGTGGAAGTTTCAAGATCTGATCTGCATCGTCTTCAAGAAAATTATTTCTTATCAAATGTTCTTTCCAGCATCCGTTTTCGTCAATCAAAATGGCTATTTTAGACTGAGAAGGCAGGAGCGGAGGAGAGAATGGCTTCAAAGTGCTAGGGCGGGGAAGCCATCTATGGTGATAAATAGAGACATTTTTACCATCTCCAATCCTCCATCTCGAACCGACTTCAATGCCCTCTCTCCCCCACAAGATACTTCTCCACATATATGAAGGATTACAACCCAATTTACTATCCATGAAGTTGCCTCTCGGATAGTATTTTGCTTTAAGAACTTTGGAGACTAGAGAGTGTGGAGAAGAAATTAATCACCAGCATTGTTTTGCAAGAAGAGCTCTATTGAAAGAGCTCAACTCTCGAAAACCGAGGCCCCCATCTTCCTTTGACAGGCAAAGTTTAAGCCACGGCAACCAGTGCAAGCTTTTGGAGAATGAGTTCTGACTCCACCAAAACTGTGTAATTATTTTCTGTAGATCGTGACAGAAGCTAAAAGGGAGCTTGAAGACACTCACCGCATACGTGGGGATAGCCTGAGCGACAGCCTTAATCAATATCTCTTTACCGCCGCTTGAAAATAATTTGGCTTTCCAATCTTTAATCTTATGCCAAAGTCGGGCCTTCAACGTGTTGAAGAAGAGTTTTTTACTTCGGCCCAACATTGATGGAAGACCAAGGTATTGCTCATGATGAGAGACGACAGAGAGGTTGAAGATATTTTTAAATCGCCTCTCTGGTGTTCTCTGGAGTGTTTGGACTGAAAAATAAAGATGATTTTTAAAAATTGATAACTTGGCCAGATGCATTGTTGTACAAGTCAAACAGCTCTTTAAGGTAACTACATTCTGCAACTGTGGCCTTGGAGAACACCAAACTGTCATCAACAAAAAATAAATGAGAGATAAATGGGCCATTGACACCAAACTTAATGCCATGAATGAATTTGTGATTGTCGGTATAGGTCACTAGAGAAGATAAAGATTCTGCACATAGAATAAATAATTGATGTTAAAGCATTTTCATTTGATTAAAATAGAATTTAGAGACTTTGGACATCCTATTTTAAGACTAATCGAAAACATATCTACAGTATTTTAAAATAGTGATTGAAATCTCACTAGTTGATTCTCAACCAAGGGCGGAGCTACTAGTCGGTTGCGATGGGTTGTAGTCCGTCCAAAATTTTGGAAAATTTACAAAAATTCCGTTGTGCAAAGTTTAAAAAATTTTCATTACTCTATACATTTATTTACAACTTTATCATTCTATTAATTTACAACTTTACCATTCGTATGAATTAAAAAAAAAAAAAAATGAGTGTTTACTTTACTCTTTCAGAACCTACTCTCTTTGTTTCTTGGATTCTTGGTGCTGACGTGCTCAACTTCTTCTTTAGTTATTCGTCTTCTGTTGGTAAGAATATATAGTAACTTTACTTTATTTAATCATTTACAATATATTTATTAATTGTAAGGCAGTAAAGACTTTAGTTAGTTCTTGTTCTAATTTTGTTGCGTAACATCAAATTATTTTTAGGTCAAATCATTGAATTCTAGTAATCAAAATTTTAAATTGATTATTGATAGATCATAGATTAGAGATAGTTATTTCCATGAAAGAAAAGAAGAAATCCAGGAGCTAAATCAAATTGTCTGATTTAGTGGGTTATCAAGACACCACTTCGAAATAAGATGGAGAAGAAGTTTATATCAAATTGTATGGTTATCTACAATAAAAGAGAATTGTAGACATTATCGATTCAAATTTGATAATAGATAAGTTTAATTCTCGAAAGTATCGTAAGGCACAACTTAAGTAGTTTTTAATTGTAATTGAATTACTTTTACGATTCAATTTATTTTCTTACACATTAATGAATTTTTCATTAAATTTTATACTCTTAGTTGCGATAATATTTGGACTTGGAAAAAATTTAGCCTACCCAAAAAAAATTTTTTGGCTTCGCCCGGTTCTCAATTTGAGTCCTAACTATTATGTGTCCTTCAGAGTAATAAATTTTATAAGTAATAAAATTAAAATTTTATCATTCACTAAATAAAATATTGCATTAATTAGATTCAATTATTGAGTTATCTAGCATTACCTTTTCTTTTATTAACAACAAACTTGGAATTGATTTTTCCTTTTTTTAAGTTATCGTGGCATATGCACCTTACTGTCGAAATTAAATGTGTCCATTAGAAATGAATGTTTGATCTTTTGCATTGACTCTAGGAGGTGAAAGTAACTTACTACCCTTTCATTTTTTATGTTGATGTTGGGTTAGTCTGTGTCTTTATTTTTTATCAATAATGGTAGGTGTCCTAGAATATATTCCAGGAGTGACATACTCATTTGTTTAATACAGACATACTCTTAAATTTTGTAATTTAATATAATTTTATTAATATATTATTTATAATATTTAAATTTAATTATATTAAATTACATAATTTAAAAACATATTCGCATAAAAAAATAATAATCCTTGTATTAAAAAGAGATTGTTTGTGCACACATACACACACCATATACGCGGGCATATGAACAACCCTCTAAAAATACCCTTTTTATATTTATTAATATTTATTGGATTAAAGATAATTTAAGTTTTCTCTCTCCACAAGTGGACCCCATCCAATCACTCTCCCTTCTATATTTTCTTTAACTTTCATGTACTCTGACATACTCTCTCTCCCCTTGTTCCTATCTCTCTCTCTCTCTCTCATCTCTTTTCTGTTGATGATCACCATGAATGTGAGGCTTATTAATACTGGAATTCCATCCGTTGCAACTTTAGTGTGTCTCAAAATAAATAAATAAGTTATTCTAAAAAAAATATTTTTTATTATATGAGGTTAAATTGATGTCTGTTGTAAGTTTTATTTCAGACTCGATTAATTATGCACATGCCATAATTAAATTGGTGTTATTTATTTGTCTTCATTCTTGTTTGATTTTTCTTTTTTCTTTTTTTTTATTTGTTTGTTTTGTTATGTAATCCATCTTGGCTGAAGTTAACGCTTGAAAAAGAAGAGAGAGATAAGAATGACGAGAGAGAGAGAGAGAGAGAGAGAGATTAAGTTCGAACCGCGCACGGTGAGAAAAAACTTAAATTATTTTGAGAAATCGAATCTTTTGATTCATTTTTAATCTAAGATATATTAACAAATGTAAAAATAAGGGTATTTTTAAAGGGCTAATGATCTGCTCCCTTATTGACTCAGTTTATCATTAGCATAAAAATGTTAATTATCATCGAGCATTAGTAGTTACTAATTTGCTAACATGCCATTTGTAATTCTAAAATTTTATAAACATACTTCACTCAAATTTAATTTGGAAATATACGTTCCAATCAAGAATTTTTACATATTAAAGTTAGGAATAAATTAAAAGATAAAAAATATAAATTTTAATGCAGTGTATTATATCATATAAAAATATGTGTTCTTTTTGTATTTTAATTTATTCTTAAATTTAATATGGTTAATGATTGACTTTAATATGGTTAAGATCTCCTTAAAAATAGTATTATTTTTACATTTGTTAATACCCGTTAGGATAGAAGATGAATCAACAGATTAAATTTGTCAAAATAATTTTAATTTTTCTCTCTTCTTGCGTGGACCCACTCAATCACTCTCCTTCCTATTGTTTCTTCGTGCTGTCACTCTCTCTCTCCCCCTCCCCCGCCGCGGCTCATGCTTTTGTCTCTCTTGTCGTTTTTAAGCACCAACTTCAGTCAGTTAAAATGGATTACATAACAGTAGAAACAAATCAAAACAAGAATGAAAAATATGTTTAACTCTTTTAATGTAATTTTTTAAATACTTATTTATTTATCTAGATAATAAATAGAAGAGTAAAAAAAGAAGTTACTTTTCAAAAGATTTTTTAAATAAAAATAAATATATTATTTTAATCAAATTTTTTCTCTAAAAAATTAATAGTAATTATAATACTTCTCTCTCTTCAAGAATTATGAGAAAAAAATATAGTATTAAATTAAAGACACTAGAAAATTCTCCAAATAAATTTCTTCAAATGAAATAATACTTCTCTCTTTTAAATATTAAATAGAGAGAAACACTATTTTATTTAAAAAATCTCATTTGAAGAGTTTTTTTAAACCTTTTTTTTTTATATGACTCTTTAAATAAATAATAAAATCTCATTTAAAGAGACTTTTAATGATAGTCTTAGCTAATTAGCTTGTTACCCTTGGAAAAATAAGCCTTCGCATGTGCCTACTTTGATAAAGGTTGTTTTTGGTTACATGCGCATCACCTAACGTGACAGATGGATGAATGATAGTCTTAGCTAATTAGCTTGTTACCCTTGGAAAAATAAGCCTTCGCATGTGCCTACTTTGATATCGGTTGTTTTTTGTTACATGCGCATCACCTAACGTGACAGATGGATGAATGATAGTCTTAGCTAATTAGCTTGTTACCCTTGGAAAAATAAGCCTTCGCATGTGCCTACTTTGATATCGGTTGTTTTTTGTTACATGCGCATCACCTAACGTGACAGATGGATGAATGATAGTCTTAGCTAATTAGCTTGTTACCCTTGGAAAAATAAGCCTTCGCATGTGCCTACTTTGATATCGGTTGTTTTTGGTTACATGCGCATCACCTAACGTGACAGATGGATGGCATGTCTTTGTGAAATACGCCTTACCTAATTAAGCACCGTTTGGATTGACTGGAGGCTAAACCATCAAGTGCTAATTTACAAGCCGAAGCCAAATGCGATATAGCCAACCTAAATTAGGTAGCTAAGTTGTGTTATCCATCTAGCATGACATTACTAACGAAGATATTTTAGTCTTTTATTATCAAAATATTTTAATTATTTTTATGCATTTTTTCAAAATTTTAACCGTAACAACATTTTTCTTGTTATAAATAAGTAAATTCTCACTTTGCATAATTGTATCATCCAAATTGAGATTTATTCTCATAAGAAATATTAACATCATCCTTTTTATACTTCGTGAATTATGTTTATTTACAACAATGTCATCCACGCTTCCATTACTAACCCTCTCTTATGTCTTGTGACTTGTCAATAGCTAAAGGGAGAAGTAAGAATCAAAATGGGTTGGCCTGTTCTCATGGTCCCAGCCGATGAGAAATTTTTTTTAATGTTTAAAGATTTTGTATTATGTTTATTTTAAAGATTAACTTATAATCTATGTAAAATATGCAAAAATTTATAATAAGGTAATGGGACTATATTACAAGAGCCGTAAATTACATTGATCGTAACTCAACAAGACCCTTATTTTAATTATAGTAAATAGGTAAATTTTAATTAATTATTTTTTATTTATTAATTATTAATTACTACTTAAATTTTTACTGCTAAAATACAAGAGAATACTGACACAACACATGGTTCTCCTTTTACCTTTGCCCACTGCAATTAATGCATCAAATTAAAAATGATGAAAAAATCGCTGTCTCAATTTTTTTAATTTTATTTTTTATAAGTCACTGTCTCAACTTTTCTTTTGGCAAACGTGACTGTGTCAGCTTAGAGGCTACAATTGAGGGATCATGATTCTCTCCTGATCTAATCATATCCTGAGCAAATAAAAGAAGATGAATTTTTTTCGCAATTACTGATTGGTAGTTAATAAATAAAAAAATAAAAGAAGTTGAATCTTACCCATACACTACCATTAAAAGACACATGACTAAAAATCTTGAAAAGCTCAGAAAAGATCAGATTAGGAGAGGATCCTTTTCCGCAATTGAATCTCATTCCATGCATCAGCCATTAATTTTATCTCAAGTATATACTTGGACGCCGTTAGATATATCTTTTATAAATATAGTAAGATAGAAATTTCAATACGAAAATAAAATTTTAAGTTTCCCTCCAAAAATTTCTATTTATATATATAAATAGGTTTTTATGTAGTAATTTTTTAATAAATAATTTCATTAAAATAAGAAATAAGTTAAAAGAAGAAAAATACATATTTTAATATAGTATATTTTATCTTATAATATAAGAGTTTATGCCCAATAACTAAGTAGATATTATTAGCTTTAGCACACAATTGTCACTTTTTTTGTTATTGAACTTTCTAACCCGAAGCGCGTTTGCTTAGTTAGGAGAGTGCTTGGCTTATAAACTGCTCCAAGAACTCCTCGTTAGCAATGCATCATTTCCCCTTAAGGACCTTGCGTTCTCGTGAGGATCATTGGAAACAGAATAGAATGAAATCGTATCATTAACATATCAATCGACACATCGGCTCATGAGTCAGCTCTTATACTAATTATAATAGCCTAGACCCATTAACCAAATAGATATTGTTCGCTTTGGGCACACAATCCGTCACGATTTTGTTATTAGACTTTATAGTCCAAAACACATTTGCTTAGTTAGGAGAGCTTGTCACTTATAAATTAGTCCGAGAACTATCTCCCTAGCAATATGGGATGTTACATAAAAAAGTTAAGGTTCAGCTCATGTGGTGAAGAGCAGTCTACTTAGGGCTCAGGTTTAATTCGAGTTTTAGTGGGGTGTGAATAGATAATATTAAAATAATTAGGAATCATTAAAATTTTATCATAATAGATACACAACGTACTAAACAAAAGATATTATCCGCTTTGGATATACAACCCACTATTGTTTTATGATTGGGCTTGTAACCCAAAATACATCTTCTTAGTTAGAAGAACTCATGGCATATAAACTAGTTCAAGAACTCTCTTACTGGCAATGTGAAATGTTACATGCTTCCCCCATTGACCCTCATAACGGGACATAATGAAATCATACCAATGAGATGTTAAATGTTTCTCCCCTTGATCCTCATAACAGAATGAGATACAATCATACCAATAACATATCCATCCATACATCAGGTCGTGAGTTGTTTATGATACTAACTTCAATACCCTAGGCCCATTAACCAAGAAGATACTATCCACGTTGGGTACATATCCCGTCATGTTTGCTTAGTTAAGAACCCATAACTTATAAACTAGTCTCAAAACTCTCGCTAATAATGTGAAATGTTACATGTAGTGTATTGAAATCTATATTTTTTATCTTTTAAATTATACCTTATTTTAATAAAGTAAGGAATTCCTTTATTGTTAATTTACTTTATACATAATATGGCTTCTTTCATCCTTTTTTATTTAATTTTTAATAAATGATCTCATATTTTAATAAAGTTAGAGATAAGCTAAATAAAAAGAAAACAATTTTATTTTATATTTTATTAAAATTTATATTTTTCTATCTTTTTGTTTGTCCTTTTATCATATTAAAATAAGAGAACCATTATGTTACATGTTCTAGATTTTGTTCCAGTTAATTGATTTTATTTGTTTCTTTCATTGTTTGAATAAGTCAAGTTAGCTGTTGGAGTAGTTAGAGTCCAAGTTAGTTTGTTAGCTATTTCTTTATTTAAATTTTAGAAATAAACAGCAGGTTACACTCTCTGAATTTGAAAACACTGACATTATTTGTGGAGGTACAGGCTCCCTCAAATGATCCTGTACATTCAACAACTTTCACTTCAATATTTTCACAATAGCTAGAGGAAAGAAAACGGAAACTAGCTCATATATACCAATATATAATAAGCTATATCCTTTTGGACAGGCCAATCAATCTTCACACCACTATAATCGCATTGTTTCTTAGCAAAACAGATAAGGAAATTCAACAAAATATGGCTAATGAAGAGAGAGACGAAAGCTTTGCATATGCCAATCAATTGGTGACGGGTTCAGTGCTCCCCATGACCATGCAAGCAGCAATTGAGCTGGGAGTTTTCAAGATCATAGCCAAAGCTGGTCCTGGAGCAAAGCTCTCAGCTTCAGAGATTGCAGCTCAGTTGCCTACCACCAAGAACAAAGACGCACCCATGATGTTGGACCGGATACTCAGGCTTCTGGCTAGCCATGGTGTTGTTGAATGCTCACTAGATGATATTGATGGTTCTCAGAGACTCTACGGTCAGAGTAATGTTTCCAGATACTTTGTGCCTAACGAAGATGGTGTCTCATTGGGCCCCTTAATGGCCTTAATTCAGGACAAGGTGTTTCTGGACAGCTGGTATACCTGCTCTCTCTCATTTTAATTCTCTGTAGTTTATTTTTATTTAGAATAATAACATCACATGGGTTAATAATGCATCTATCTTTCTAAACATTCAGATCCAATCATGCATATCTCCGATCATACTCCAACTCATGCTCAACTTGTTTCTAAATTCATTTTCAGTCGTCGTAGAAACAAACAAACAAAAAATGAACTAAATCCCTATATTTGATGCATAAGTGTATATTTATAATAGTAAGCACTAAAATGTAGAATGTACACTTAGCAAACTTATAAATCATTACTATATATATACTTTTAATCAAATCAATTCAAGAATAGATGAAATATTGTTGATTGTGTTTTATTTGCAGAGGATAAGAAGAAAAGTGTTCTCCGTCGGGGAAATTTTTGTCTTTTACTTGCAGAGAAAATGAGAGTAGTATGAAAAAGACAATGAATTTAGTTCTATTGAGAGCATTTATTGAATTCTGTTCTTTAGTTTTGACAGAAATTCATAAAGGAAAAAATTCTTAACTTTATCCGTATAATTTTGCTCAATTAAAAGATTTTTTTTCCCGGGGGGTTTTTTAAGACAGCAGTGTTGAAAAGCCAAAGTAAAGAAGGAGGCTCACATGTTGGATTTTGAACATATTGAACCGCGTGATTTTCTTGACAAAAATTGGCAAAGCCGCATGGATTTTTTTGTTTTTTCAATTCGGCGCCAAATTGCAGGACTTTTTGCCAACTACTTTTCAGACTTTTTACAGTGAAGCTCAACTATAAATAGAGCTTCATTCATAGAGCTAAAGCATCTTAAAATTTGAGAGAATCTTATCAAATTGAGAGCAATAATTTAAGTGAAGAATTGTTGAGAGAGTGAGCAATTGGAGAGTGTGAATAATTGAGAGGTTTTTTCTTTTCAAGTGTATGTGAGAATACTAGGTGTATTTAGATTTTGAGAAGTAAGGTTTCTACTCAAATATTATACTATTATAATTGTTAGTAATACAATTATTTTCTCTTGCTCCTGTGGACATAGACATAATTGCCGAACCACGTTAAATTTTGTATCATTTATTTTTCTGTGATTATTTGGTGTGCTTGATTTTGCATTCTGCGCACAACAAGTAGGACCTAACTACATGAACTGTCAATACAAACTAGATATGAACTAATTTGTGATTTTTGTAAAATTCAGTATATCCCAGCCGGAAGATGTCATGACCCTATTTCCTTTTTTTTTCCTCTTATAAAGACGTAGGTGACAACTATGCGTTATCTTTCTTTGCGATTTTGGGAGGAAATGAATCCTCTACTTATCTTATCTTTTAATGATTTTACGATCCGTATACATCGTCATAGTTATAATTTATATGTATCTATATCATTTAATGATTTTACAATACATATACATCATCATACTTATCTTATCTTTTAATAATTTTACGATACGTATACATCGTCATAGTTATAATTTATATGTATCTATATGTTTTTATCAACCACGAATCAATGAATCTAAAAAGAGTAAGCCAAATGTAAAATGTTGATCTGATGAATAGAGGATTTGGATACGAATCTAATTCTGGACTGATTGATTAATTGATCGTGCAGGTCCCAATTAAAAGAAGCTATTATTGAAGGAGGAGTTCCATTTGATCGTGTTCATGGAACACACGCTTTTGAGTACCCGAGACTGGACCCCAGGTTCAATGAAGTTTTCAATACAGCGATGTACAACCTTTCTACTTTGGTCATCCAGAAAATTCTTGAGGCTTACAATGGTTTCAAGCACATAAAGCAACTGGTCGATGTCGGTGGTAGCCTTGGCAATACACTTAAAGCTATCACTACCAAGTATTCTCACGTTAAGGGCATCAATTTCGACTTGCCTCATGTTATACAGCATGCCCCGGAGTATCCTGGTACGAATTATCACTTATTTTTACAATAATGTGAGAGACATGGCTTAGTAACTCTTAAAATTTTTTCTTAATCTGCCTAACTAATTGTAAATCCTTGAGAAGGTTGAAGGCTAGAAAATTTATTTGGGTTTTCCCCAAAATCCTGTCTTCGTTTTTTCTTTTAATGTCATTGTTATGAGAAAATATATATTAATTATTAATTAGAACATGGTAAACAGAGAAAATGCTGAAATTTTTTCGACAAAAAGACTTTAAACTGAATTCGATTTATGTATTTGAAATTTATTGAGAAAATCAGGCCCGATTTACTGTTGCTTTTATGTCTAAACTTTTTGCCCGAATATCAATGCTCATAAGAATACTCTGTCCACCGTAACGCCAGATTCTAACAGAGGAAATTAAATTGTGTGTAGTACAGGCGTTGAGCATGCAGGGGGTGATATGTTTCAAAGTGTTCCAAAAGGTGATGCCATCTTGATGAAGGTAAGTTTAATTTGAATTTACTTTGCAGATATTAAACAAATTTCATAATATTTCACATTTTGTAGTGGATACTGCACGATTGGAGCGATGAACATTGCTTGAAGTTGTTGAAGAATTGCTACAAAAGTATTCCAGAAGATGGAAAGGTAATTGTTGTGGAGTCAATACTTCCAGATCTGCCTGAGACTAGCACTCTATCAAAAAGAAATTCCCAAATTGATGTGCTGATGATGACTCAAAATCCGGGAGGAAAGGAGCGAACAAAGCATGAATTCATGACCTTGGCTACTGGAGCTGGATTTAGTGGCATCAGATTTGAATGTTTTACTTGTAATTTATGGGTTATGGAGTTCTATAAGTAGCCTGTGAATGCCCATTAATTCTAAGAATTGTACCTCGTTTGATCATTTCGAAGCAAGTTTTACATTTAAATTTTGATTCGATACTGAATTTGTTGTGTTTATGTTTTAATAATCAATCTTATGTGATGTCTGTATTTTACAATATTAATGTACGGTTAAAATTTAATTCTCCAATAACTACTGTCACATTTTTTTAAAAGATCAGTACAAAACTTAGATTAACACTGACATTATTAGCAAATGATAAAAAAAATTAGACTTAATCACTTATAGTTTATTTATTTTTGAATGATGGGCATCAATTTTTGTTTTTTTTTACGATCACATAATTAGTAAAAAAATATATACAGCCATCTACGGTGTCTCATTTTCTAGTGGGAATTTATTTAATAATCTTTTATTTATTTAATTGCTAATCACAAGTGTGCTCCCATCAAAAGAAAATTTTGAATCACAAATAGTGGAGACACAAATACAATGCAAACGATACAGAAGTTCACTCATCATATGGTAAGCAACCATACGCATAGTGCAGCAACTTCTGCAGTACTTGATAAATGAAGTTGAAACTTTTGATTAACGATAAGTTGTTATCTAGATGCAGTAAGTCACCATAATATATGCAATGTTCCTTTTTCTTTTATACGTATATTCCAATTAGAATTATGATATTTATATTAAAAATCTACTGAGACTATCCTAGATCGAGTCTATTACGGCACGATCTATATTGCTACCTATATAATCTTAAGATTGATTTTCGTTTTGGAAGAGTCAACATATTTCGATGAATCAGCAAATAGCAACCTTTGGAGAGCAATACTACATATGAGGAGATACTTCAGAGGAAACAATAATGCACTCAATAGTTATCTAAGAAACTGGATAATTTACTCAGGAATGAGAAGTGACAATAGTTGATGACATAGTAATAATATTCTTCGAGAATTATGCTAGAGGAGTTCATCATCCTCATTGTGATGCATTAGATATCACCCTCTTTGTGGCAAGCAAACTCCATCTAATTCTCATGAATAATGGGAGTTCAGTTGAGATTTTATTCTTGTCAACCTTTGTCCGAGTAGGGTTGGAAAGATCATAATTGAAACCTTACACTGCTACACTTGATGAATTCACCAAAGGAAATGTAGTTCCTAATGGAGTTATCGAGCTCGTAGTTTCTTTGGAAAATGTTTGACCAATGTAACCGCTATAGTTAATTTTATTGTAGTTGATCAAACAAGTTCCTATAACTCCATCTTAAGAACGCTAAATCTTTGTATAATAAAAGCGAAAGCTTTGAATTACCATTATACATTGAAGTTTCCAACTAAAGTTGAAGTTGAAGTTCTGAAAGGTGAGCAAAAGGAAGTAAAGGAGTGCTATGATATATCATTTAGAATGGGCAATGAAACTCTTCAGATCAAATGCCTTTATCCTAGAATAGTCAAAGATGATCAATGAGCAAGTCTAATTAATGACTTAGATGACTTTCTGCTTGGTGAAGATCTAACTAAGGTAGTAGATGTCAATTGACTGATCAATTGAAGAAAAAATTTGTTAAATTTCTCAAAGAATATCACGATGTGTTTACTTAGATACATAAAGATATACTGGGTATTGATCCTAGGGTGATAGTCCATTGATTAAGTACTAACCCAAAGATAAAATTGATTTGATAGAAAAGAAGTAGCCTAAATGCTGAAAGATCTTTAGCTGTGAAAGAAGAAATAGATAAACTTTTTAAGCTTGGTTTTATCAAGGGGCAAGATATCTTAAGTGTTTAGCCAATATTGTGGTGGTGAAGAAAACTAATAGAAAATAGAGGATGTGCATTGACTCTACTGATCTTAACAAAGCTTATCCAATAGATTGTTTTCCTTTACCGAGGATTGATCAATTAGTAGATGCAACAACTTGGCATGTATCGCTAAGCTTTATAGATGCATACTCAGGATATAATCAGATAATGATGCATGAACCTGACTAAGAGAAGACCACCTTCATCACTAATCGAGGTCCTTATTGCTACAAAGTTATGTCGTTTGGACTCAAGAACATTGGGGCCACCTATCAGAGAGGTCACCTATCAGAGATTAGTAAATACTACCTTTGTTCAACAAATTGGGCATACTATGGAAGTTTATGTAGATGACATGCTTACCAAGAGTTTTACACCTAAAGATCATTTAAAAGATTTATGGGATACCTTTAATGTTCTTAATAAGTACAAAATAAGTCCAACTAAATATGCATTTGTATATCATTAAGAAATCTTCGGCTTTATGGTAAATCAAAGAGGTATTGGGATCAATCTTGAGAAGATTCAAGCATTGGTTAACATGAAGTCTCCAAAGAATGTTACAGAAATTTAAAGGTTGACGGGTCAAGTAGCAGCCCTGAATTGCTTTGTCTCTCGAGCCATAGATAACTGCTTTCATTTCTTCAAGGCTCTTAGCAAATGAAACGAGATGAAGTAGACAAAGGAATATGGAAAAGCTTTTAAAAAACTTAAAGAATATTTAAGAAGTCCCTTTTTGCTTGTTAAGCTAATCCAAGATGAATCATTCTTCTCTATCTTGTGATGTCTAAACACACCACTAACTTTATCCTTATCTGAGAAGATAATGGAGTGCAAAGGCCTATATACTACATAAGTCTTAATAAGATTGTCCTAACCTTGATTGTTTTAGCAAGAAAGCCAAGACCTTACTTGTATGTTCATATCATAATTGTTCTTACTAATCAACTAATTCGACAAGTCTTGGCTAAGCCTGATGACGAAGTGGCTTATTGAGCTTGGAGAGTTTGATATCTTGTATTATCGTAGGACATCATTAAAAAGCAAGTAGTGACAAACTTTATTGCTGAATTTATTAAAGAAGTGATCATATCACTTGATATTGAAAAAGAACATCATGATAAATGGCCTCTCTACGGTAATAGATCCTCTAGGAAATGATGATGTGGTGAGGGATTTATAGCGATCACCCTAAACAACATTGAGATTAGATGTGCTTTTAAATATCGCATCAATGTTACTAAGAATGAGGTACAGTATGAGGCTCTTCTTGCCAACTTTAGGTTAGTTCGAGCATTGCATGCAAATGATTTGCTTGTTTTTAGTGACTATAATTAGTGGTTAATCAAGTGAATTGCAACTATACAGCTCGGGATTTCAACTTGATTACATATCTTGATGAAGGTAATGAGTTACTAAGGGACTTTAACGACAAGATAAAACAAATTTCTTAGAAGGAAAACACACGACTTGATGCTTTGGCTCAACTGGCTTTCTTGCCTGAGAAAACCTTTCGAAGATTAGTTCCAGTAGTCATCATCCCAAAGCCAAGCATAATCAAATTCGAACAAAATGAAAAAGTAACCATTGACCATTGAATTTTCTGGATGGATCCAATCATAAGTTAGCTTATGAATGGAACTTTACCTAAGGACAAGAATGAATATAAGAAGGTGAGATACCAAATTGCAAGGTATGTGATAATGGATAATCAACTTTACAAATGTGGATATTCACTTCCTCTTCTTAAGTTTTTGACAGATAAAGATGGATATAATGTTCTACAGGCATGTTTGGTAGCACTCATAATGCTGTATTAAGAGTTTGTATTGTATTAATAAATTACTATATCATGTTTGGGCTTTATTAGATATTGTAACATTATGATGTGGCAAAACCTGCATAAAGTAAACCCATAGGGGGTTGGGTTTATACATGTTTCTTGCCATTTAACAAAACAAAAACAAAGAAAAAAATAGAAAAACACTTGATCACTGCTCATCTCTATTTGCCAACAAAATTGGCCAGCTAGCTTTACTCTATCACTATCACGCTAGCTGGCTTTGCCGTGAGACACACCAACTCTATTACCATCCTGTCATACGAACCACAATTTCGCTAACACTACGCTGTCAGACACCATAGCCCATTAATCACTACGCTGCGCAAGAATACTGCTCTTGGATCTTCAAGCTGCAGGTTTGATTCTCAATTTACTTTTTATTTCTAAATTAGGGTTTAACTTATAAAAATTAAGCTTGTTTGATTGGAAATACTTAAGTTAAGTCATTTATAAAATTGGTTTATAAGTTTCTTTTCTATTGATAAATTGGATTTCATCTATGCAAAAACATTAAAAGATAGTTTGAATTGACAAAACTCAGCCAATGAATGAGTTAGTTTCACATCATGTTTAATAATAGGCCGATAGAAATAGAGGAATAAAGAACCTACCTTTTATTAGTTTTGCTTAACAACATATTTTCCAAAATTATATTTATGCAAGTTTGGCACGACAATAACAAATTACAACTTACAATAGAACAAGGAAGCAACGACTTGTTTGTCAGTGTTTTTAGCTTGATTAGAGAAGAGAGCATTCATATACTAATATGTATATATATAGGCATTATTATGATTTTTCTAGGAAGACAAACTAAAGAACTAGGAGAATATAAAAACAATGGGTCACTTGAAATATGTTAGTGCAGGATATAATACTCTCTAGAGTAGACTTTAAGTGGTTTTGAGCTTCGAAGATGTTGTTAGTGTCATGACCCAACCTAATCTTGGCAAGATATTGTCCGCTTTGGGCCTTAACAAGGCCCGCATGGTTTTGTTTCTGGGGCGCCTATACACCCCAGTACGCGTCTTGCCAATTAAGGTGTGGATCACCCTTATAAACCCAACATCTCTCCCGTGATTTGCCGATTTGAGATTCGCTTAGGGTGTTACATACACCGCCTTGAGTTTTTTACTTATGCCAAAGTCGGGCCTTCAACGTGTTGAAGAAGAGTTTTTTACTTCGGCCCAACATTGATGGAAGACCAAGGTATTGCTCATGCTGAGAGACGACAGAGAGGTTGAAGATATTTTTAAATCGCCTCTCTGGTGTTCTCTGGAGTGTTTGGACTGAAAAATAAAGATGATTTTTAAAAATTGATAACTTGGCCAGATGCATTGTTGTACAAGTCAAACAGCTCTTTAAGGTAACTGCATTCTGCAACTGTGGCCTTGGAGAACACCAAACTGTCATCAACAAAAAATAAATGAGAGATAAATGGGCCATTGACACCAAACTTAATGCCATGAATGAATTTGTGATTGTCGGTATAGGCCACTAGAGAAGATAAAGATTCTGCACATAGAATAAATAATTGATGTTAAAGCATTTTCATTTGATTAAAATAGAATTTAGAGACTTTGGACATCCTATTTTAAGACTAATCGAAAACATATCTACAGTATTTTAAAATAGTGATTGAAATCTCACTAGTTGATTCTCAACCAAGGGCGGAGCTACTAGTCGGTTGCGATGGGTTGTAGTCCGCCCAAAATTTTGGAAAATTTACAAAAATTCCGTTGTGCAAAGTTTAAAAAATTTTCATTACTCTATACATTTATTTACAACTTTATCATTCTATTAATTTACAACTTTACCATTCATATGAATAAAAAAATAAAAAAATGAGTGTTTACTTTACTCTTTCAGAACCTACTCTCTTTGTTTCTTGGATTCTTGGTGCTGACGTCTCAACTTCTTCTTTAGTTATTCGTCTTCTGTTGGTAAGAATATATAGTAACTTTACTTTATTTAATCATTTACAATATATTTATTAATTGTAAGGTAGTAAAGACTTTAGTTAGTTCTTGTTCTAATTTTGTTGCGTAACATCAAATTATTTTTAGGTCAAATCATTGAATTCTAGTAATCAAATTTTTAAATTGATTATTGATAGATCATAGATTAGAGATAGTTATTTCCATGAAAGAAAAGAAGAAATCCAGGAGCTAAATCAAATGGTCTGATTTAGTGGGTTATCAAGACACCACTTCGAAATAAGATGGAGAAGAAGTTTATATCAAATTGTATGGTTATCTACAATAAAAGAGAATTGTAGACATTATCGATTCAAATTTGATAATAGATAAGTTTAATTCTCGAAAGTATCGTAACGCACAACTTAAGTAGTTTTTAATTGTAATTGAATTACTTTTACGATTCAATTTATTTTCTTACACATTAATGAATTTTTCATTAAATTTTATACTCTTAGTTGCGATAATATTTGGACTTGGAAAAAATTTAGCCTACCCAAAAAAATTTTTTTGGCTTCGCCCGGTTCTCAATTTGAGTCCTAACTATTATGTGTCCTTCAGTTATTGAGTAATAAATTTTATAAGTAATAAAATTAAAATTTTATCATTCACTAAATAAAATATTGCATTAATTAGATTCAATTATTGAGTTATCTAGCATTACCTTTTCTTTTATTAACAACAAACTTGGAATTGATTTTTCCTTTTTTTAAGTTATCGTGGCATATGCACCTTACTGTCGAAATTAAATGTGTCCATTAGAAATGAATGTTTGATCTTTTGCATTGACTCTAGGAGGTGAGAGTAACTTACTACCCTTTCATTTATTATGTTGATGTTGGGTTAGTCTGTGTCTTTATTTTTTATCAATAATGGTAGGTGTCCTAGAATATATTCCAGGAGTGACATACTCATTTGTTTAATACAGACATACTCTTAAATTTTGTAATTTAATATAATTTTATTAATATATTATTTATAATGTTTAAATTTAATTATATTAAATTACATAATTTAAAAACATATTCGCATAAAAAAATAATAATCCTTGTATTAAAAAGAGACTGTTTGTGCACACATACACACACCATATACGCGGGCATATGAACAACCCTCTAAAAATACCCTTTTTATATTTATTAATATTTATTGGATTAAAGATAATTTAAGTTTTCTCTCTCCACAAGTGGACCCCATCCAATCACTCTCCCTTCTATATTTTCTTTAACTTTCATGTACTCTGACATACTCTCTCTCTCTCTCTCATCTCTTTTCTGTTGATGATCACCATGAATGTGAGGCTTATTAATACTGGAATTCCATCCGTTGCAACTTTAGTGTGTCTCAAAATAAATAAATAAGTTATTCTAAAAAAAATATTTTTTATTATATGAGGTTAAATTGATGTCTGTTGTAAGTTTTATTTCAGACTCGATTAATTATGCACATGCCATAATTAAATTGGTGCTATTTATTTGTCTTCATTCTTGTTTTGATTTTTCTTTTTTCTTTTTTTTTATTTGTTTGTTTTGTTATGTAATCCATCTTGGCTGAAGTTAACGCTTGAAAAAGAAGAGAGAGATAAGAATGACGAGAGAGAGAGAGAGATTAAGTTCGAACCGCGCACGGTGAGAAAAAACTTAAATTATTTTGAGAAATCGAATCTTTTGATTCATTTTTAATCTAACATATATTAACAAATGTAAAAATAAGGGTATTTTTAAAGGGCTAATGATCTGCTCCCTTATTGACTCAGTTTATCATTAGCATAAAAATGTTAATTATCATCGAGCATTAGTAGTTACTAATTTGCTAACATGCCATTTGTAATTCTAAAATTTTATAAACATACTTCACTCAAATTTAATTTGGAAATATATGTTCCAATCAAGAATTTTTACATATTAAAGTTAGGAATAAATTAAAAGATAAAAAATATAAATTTTAATGCAGTGTATTATATCATATAAAAATATGTGTTTTTTTGTATTTTAATTTATTCTTAAATTTAATATGGTTAATGATTGACTTTAATATGGTTAAGATCTCCTTAAAAATAGTATTATTTTTACATTTGTTAATACCCGTTAGGATAGAAGATGAATCAACAGATTAAATTTGTCAAAATAATTTTAATTTTTCTCTCTTCTTGCGTGGACCCACTCAATCACTCTCCTTCCTATTGTTTCTTCGTGCTCTCACTCTCTCTCTCCCCCTCCCCCGCCGCGGCTCATGCTTTTGTCTCTCTTGTCGTTTTTAAGCACCAACTTCAGTCAGTTAAAATGGATTACATAACAGTAGAAACAAATCAAAACAAGAATGAAAAATATGTTTAACTCTTTTAATGTAATTTTTTAAATACTTATTTATTTATCTAGATAATAAATAGAAGAGTAAAAAAAGAAGTTACTTTTCAAAAGATTTTTTAAATAAAAATAAATATATTATTTTAATCAAATTTTTTCTCTAAAAAATTAATAGTAATTCTAATACTTCTCTCTCTTCAAGAATTATGAGAAAAAAATATAGTATTAAATTAAAGACACTAGAAAATTCTCCAAATAAATTTCTTCAAATTAAATAATACTTCTCTCTTTTAAATATTAAATAGAGAGAAACACTATTTTATTTGAAAAATCTCATTTGAAGAGTTTTTTTAAACCTTTTTTTTTATATGACTCTTTAAATAAATAATAAAATCTCATTTAAAGAGACTTTTAATGATAGTCTTAGCTAATTAGCTTGTTACCCTTGGAAAAATAAGCCTTCGCATGTGCCTACTTTGATAAAGGTTGTTTTTGGTTACATGCGCATCACCTAACGTGACAGATGGATGAATGATAGTCTTAGCTAATTAGCTTGTTACCCTTGGAAAAATAAGCCTTCGCATGTGCCTACTTTGATAAATGTTGTTTTCGGTTACATGCGCATCACCTAACGTGACAGATGGATGAATGATAGTCTTAGCTAATTAGCTTGTTACCCTTGGAAAAATAAGCCTTCGCATGTGCCTACTTTGATATCGGTTGTTTTTTGTTACATGCGCATCACCTAACGTGACAGATGGATGAATGATAGTCTTAGCTAATTAGCTTGTTACCCTTGGAAAAATAAGCCTTCGCATGTGCCTACTTTGATATCGGTTGTTTTTGGTTACATGCGCATCACCTAACGTGACAGATGGATGGCATGTCTTTGTGAAATACGCCTTACCTAATTAAGCACCGTTTGGATTGACTGGAGGCTAAACCATCAAGTGCTAATTTACAAGCCGAAGCCAAATGCGATATAGCCAACCTAAATTAGGTAGCTAAGTTGTGTTATCCATCTAGCATGACATTACTAACGAAGATATTTTAGTCTTTTATTATCAAAATATTTTAATTATTTTTATGCATTTTTTCAAAATTTTAACCGTAACAACATTTTTCTTGTTATAAATAAGTAAATTCTCACTTTGCATAATTGTATCATCCAAATTGAGATTTATTCTCATAAGAAATATTAACATCATCCTTTTTATACTTCGTGAATTATGTTTATTTACAACAATGTCATCCACGCTTCCATTACTAACCCTCTCTTATGTCTTGTGACTTGTCAATAGCTAAAGGGAGAAGTAAGAATCAAAATGGGTTGGCCTGTTCTCATGGTCCCAGCCGATGAGAAATTTTTTTTAATGTTTAAAGATTTTGTATTATGTTTATTTTAAAGATTAACTTATAATCTATGTAAAATATGCAAAAATTTATAATAAGGTAATGGGACTATATTACAAGAGCCGTAAATTACATTGATCGTAACTCAACAAGACCCTTATTTTAATTATAGTAAATAGGTAAATTTTAATTAATTATTTTTTATTTATTAATTATTAATTACTACTTAAATTTTTACTGCTAAAATACAAGAGAATACTGACACAACACATGGTTCTCCTTTTACCTTTGCCCACTGCAATTAATGCATCAAATTAAAAATGATGAAAAAATCGCTGTCTCAATTTTTTTAATTTTATTTTTTATAAGTCACTGTCTCAACTTTTCTTTTGGCAAACGTGACTGTGTCAGCTTAGAGGCTACAATTGAGGGATCATGATTCTCTCCTGATCTAATCATATCCTGAGCAAATAAAAGAAGATGAATTTTTTTCGCAATTACTGATTGGTAGTTAATAAATAAAAAAATAAAAGAAGTTGAATCTTACCCATACACTACCATTAAAAGACACATGACTAAAAATCTTGAAAAGCTCAGAAAAGATCAGATTAGGAGAGGATCCTTTTCCGCAATTGAATCTCATTCCATGCATCAGCCATTAATTTTATCTCAAGTATATACTTGGACGCCGTTAGATATATCTTTTATAAATATAGTAAGATAGAAATTTCAATACGAAAATAAAATTTTAAGTTTCCCTCCAAAAATTTCTATTTATATATATAAATAGGTTTTTATGTAGTAATTTTTTAATAAATAATTTCATTAAAATAAGAAATAAGTTAAAAGAAGAAAAATACATATTTTAATATAGTATATTTTATCTTATAATATAAGAGTTTATGCCCAATAACTAAGTAGATATTATTAGCTTTAGCACACAATTGTCACTTTTTTTGTTATTGAACTTTCTAACCCGAAGCGCGTTTGCTTAGTTAGGAGAGTGCTTGGCTTATAAACTGCTCCAAGAACTCCTCGTTAGCAATGCATCATTTCCCCTTAAGGACCTTGCGTTCTCGTGAGGATCATTGGAAACAGAATAGAATGAAATCGTATCATTAACATATCAATCGACACATCGGCTCATGAGTCAGCTCTTATACTAATTATAATAGCCTAGACCCATTAACCAAATAGATATTGTTCGCTTTGGGCACACAATCCGTCACGATTTTGTTATTAGACTTTATAGTCCAAAACACATTTGCTTAGTTAGGAGAGCTTGTCACTTATAAATTAGTCCGAGAACTATCTCCCTAGCAATATGGGATGTTACATAAAAAAGTTAAGGTTCAGCTCATGTGGTGAAGAGCAGTCTACTTAGGGCTCAGGTTTAATTCGAGTTTTAGTGGGGTGTGAATAGATAATATTAAAATAATTAGGAATCATTAAAATTTTATCATAATAGATACACAACGTACTAAACAAAAGATATTATCCGCTTTGGATATACAACCCACTATTGTTTTATGATTGGGCTTGTAACCCAAAATACATCTTCTTAGTTAGAAGAACTCATGGCATATAAACTAGTTCAAGAACTCTCTTACTGGCAATGTGAAATGTTACATGCTTCCCCCATTGACCCTCATAACGGGACATAATGAAATCATACCAATGAGATGTTAAATGTTTCTCCCCTTGATCCTCATAACAGAATGAGATACAATCATACCAATAACATATCCATCCATACATTAGGTCGTGAGTTGTTTATGATACTAACTTCAATACCCTAGGCCCATTAACCAAGAAGATACTATCCACGTTGGGTACATATCCCGTCATGTTTGCTTAGTTAAGAACCCATAACTTATAAACTAGTCTCAAAACTCTCGCTAATAATGTGAAATGTTACATGTAGTGTATTGAAATCTATATTTTTTATCTTTTAAATTATACCTTATTTTAATAAAGTAAGGAATTCCTTTATTGTTAATTTACTTTATACATAATATGGCTTCTTTCATCCTTTTTTATTTATTTTTTAATAAATGATCTCATATTTTAATAAAGTTAGAGATAAGCTAAATAAAAAGAAAACAATTTTATTTTATATTTTATTAAAATTTATATTTTTCTATCTTTTTGTTTGTCCTTTTATCATATTAAAATAAGAGAACCATTATGTTACATGTTCTAGATTTTGTTCCAGTTAATTGATTTTATTTGTTTCTTTCATTGTTTGAATAAGTCAAGTTAGCTGTTGGAGTAGTTAGAGTCCAAGTTAGTTTGTTAGCTATTTCTTTATTTAAATTTTAGAAATAAACAGCAGGTTACACTCTCTGAATTTGAAAACACTGACATTATTTGTGGAGGTACAGGCTCCCTCAAATGATCCTGTACATTCAACAACTTTCACTTCAATATTTTCACAATAGCTAGAGGAAAGAAAACGGAAACTAGCTCATATATACCAATATATAATAAGCTATATCCTTTTGGACAGGCCAATCAATCTTCACACCACTATAATCGCATTGTTTCTTAGCAAAACAGATAAGGAAATTCAACAAAATATGGCTAATGAAGAGAGAGACGAAAGCTTTGCATATGCCAATCAATTGGTGACGGGTTCAGTGCTCCCCATGACCATGCAAGCAGCAATTGAGCTGGGAGTTTTCAAGATCATAGCCAAAGCTGGTCCTGGAGCAAAGCTCTCAGCTTCAGAGATTGCAGCTCAGTTGCCTACCACCAAGAACAAAGACGCACCCATGATGTTGGACCGGATACTCAGGCTTCTGGCTAGCCATGGTGTTGTTGAATGCTCACTAGATGATATTGATGGTTCTCAGAGACTCTACGGTCAGAGTAATGTTTCCAGATACTTTGTGCCTAACGAAGATGGTGTCTCATTGGGCCCCTTAATGGCCTTAATTCAGGACAAGGTGTTTCTGGACAGCTGGTATACCTGCTCTCTCTCATTTTAATTCTCTGTAGTTTATTTTTATTTAGAATAATAACATCACATGGGTTAATAATGCATCTATCTTTCTAAACATTCAGATCCAATCATGCATATCTCCGATCATACTCCAACTCATGCTCAACTTGTTTCTAAATTCATTTTCAGTCGTCGTAGAAACAAACAAACAAAAAATGAACTAAATCCCTATATTTGATGCATAAGTGTATATTTATAATAGTAAGCACTAAAATGTAGAATGTACACTTAGCAAACTTATAAATCATTACTATATATATACTTTTAATCAAATCAATTCAAGAATAGATGAAATATTGTTGATTGTGTTTTATTTGCAGAGGATAAGAAGAAAAGTGTTCTCCGTCGGGGAAATTTTTGTCTTTTACTTGCAGAGAAAATGAGAGTAGTATGAAAAAGACAATGAATTTAGTTCTATTGAGAGCATTTATTGAATTCTGTTCTTTAGTTTTGACAGAAATTCATAAAGGAAAAAATTCTTAACTTTATCCGTATAATTTTGCTCAATTAAAAGATTTTTTTTCCCGGGGGGTTTTTTAAGACAGCAGTGTTGAAAAGCCAAAGTAAAGAAGGAGGCTCACATGTTGGATTTTGAACATATTGAACCGCGTGATTTTCTTGACAAAAATTGGCAAAGCCGCATGGATTTTTTTGTTTTTTCAATTCGGCGCCAAATTGCAGGACTTTTTGCCAACTACTTTTCAGACTTTTTACAGTGAAGCTCAACTATAAATAGAGCTTCATTCATAGAGCTAAAGCATCTTAAAATTTGAGAGAATCTTATCAAATTGAGAGCAATAATTTAAGTGAAGAATTGTTGAGAGAGTGAGCAATTGGAGAGTGTGAATAATTGAGAGGTTTTTTCTTTTCAAGTGTATGTGAGAATACTAGGTGTATTTAGATTTTGAGAAGTAAGGTTTCTACTCAAATATTATACTATTATAATTGTTAGTAATACAATTATTTTCTCTTGCTCCTGTGGACATAGACATAATTGCCGAACCACGTTAAATTTTGTATCATTTATTTTTCTGTGATTATTTGGTGTGCTTGATTTTGCATTCTGCGCACAACAAGTAGGACCTAACTACATGAACTGTCAATACAAACTAGATATGAACTAATTTGTGATTTTTGTAAAATTCAGTATATCCCAGCCGGAAGATGTCATGACCCTATTTCCTTTTTTTTTCCTCTTATAAAGACGTAGGTGACAACTATGCGTTATCTTTCTTTGCGATTTTGGGAGGAAATGAATCCTCTACTTATCTTATCTTTTAATGATTTTACGATCCGTATACATCGTCATAGTTATAATTTATATGTATCTATATCATTTAATGATTTTACAATACATATACATCATCATACTTATCTTATCTTTTAATAATTTTACGATACGTATACATCGTCATAGTTATAATTTATATGTATCTATATGTTTTTATCAACCACGAATCAATGAATCTAAAAAGAGTAAGCCAAATGTAAAATGTTGATCTGATGAATAGAGGATTTGGATACGAATCTAATTCTGGACTGATTGATTAATTGATCGTGCAGGTCCCAATTAAAAGAAGCTATTATTGAAGGAGGAGTTCCATTTGATCGTGTTCATGGAACACACGCTTTTGAGTACCCGAGACTGGACCCCAGGTTCAATGAAGTTTTCAATACAGCGATGTACAACCTTTCTACTTTGGTCATCCAGAAAATTCTTGAGGCTTACAATGGTTTCAAGCACATAAAGCAACTGGTCGATGTCGGTGGTAGCCTTGGCAATACACTTAAAGCTATCACTACCAAGTATTCTCACGTTAAGGGCATCAATTTCGACTTGCCTCATGTTATACAGCATGCCCCGGAGTATCCTGGTACGAATTATCACTTATTTTTACAATAATGTGAGAGACATGGCTTAGTAACTCTTAAAATTTTTTCTTAATCTGCCTAACTAATTGTAAATCCTTGAGAAGGTTGAAGGCTAGAAAATTTATTTGGGTTTTCCCCAAAATCCTGTCTTCGTTTTTTCTTTTAATGTCATTGTTATGAGAAAATATATATTAATTATTAATTAGAACATGGTAAACAGAGAAAATGCTGAAATTTTTTCGACAAAAAGACTTTAAACTGAATTCGATTTATGTATTTGAAATTTATTGAGAAAATCAGGCCCGATTTACTGTTGCTTTTATGTCTAAACTTTTTGCCCGAATATCAATGCTCATAAGAATACTCTGTCCACCGTAACGCCAGATTCTAACAGAGGAAATTAAATTGTGTGTAGTACAGGCGTTGAGCATGCAGGGGGTGATATGTTTCAAAGTGTTCCAAAAGGTGATGCCATCTTGATGAAGGTAAGTTTAATTTGAATTTACTTTGCAGATATTAAACAAATTTCATAATATTTCACATTTTGTAGTGGATACTGCACGATTGGAGCGATGAACATTGCTTGAAGTTGTTGAAGAATTGCTACAAAAGTATTCCAGAAGATGGAAAGGTAATTGTTGTGGAGTCAATACTTCCAGATCTGCCTGAGACTAGCACTCTATCAAAAAGAAATTCCCAAATTGATGTGCTGATGATGACTCAAAATCCGGGAGGAAAGGAGCGAACAAAGCATGAATTCATGACCTTGGCTACTGGAGCTGGATTTAGTGGCATCAGATTTGAATGTTTTACTTGTAATTTATGGGTTATGGAGTTCTATAAGTAGCCTGTGAATGCCCATTAATTCTAAGAATTGTACCTCGTTTGATCATTTCGAAGCAAGTTTTACATTTAAATTTTGATTCGATACTGAATTTGTTGTGTTTATGTTTTAATAATCAATCTTATGTGATGTCTGTATTTTACAATATTAATGTACGGTTAAAATTTAATTCTCCAATAACTACTGTCACATTTTTTTAAAAGATCAGTACAAAACTTAGATTAACACTGACATTATTAGCAAATGATAAAAAAAATTAGACTTAATCACTTATAGTTTATTTATTTTTGAATGATGGGCATCAATTTTTGTTTTTTTTTACGATCACATAATTAGTAAAAAAATATATACAGCCATCTACGGTGTCTCATTTTCTAGTGGGAATTTATTTAATAATCTTTTATTTATTTAATTGCTAATCACAAGTGTGCTCCCATCAAAAGAAAATTTTGAATCACAAATAGTGGAGACACAAATACAATGCAAACGATACAGAAGTTCACTCATCATATGGTAAGCAACCATACGCATAGTGCAGCAACTTCTGCAGTACTTGATAAATGAAGTTGAAACTTTTGATTAACGATAAGTTGTTATCTAGATGCAGTAAGTCACCATAATATATGCAATGTTCCTTTTTCTTTTATACGTATATTCCAATTAGAATTATGATATTTATATTAAAAATCTACTGAGACTATCCTAGATCGAGTCTATTACGGCACGATCTATATTGCTACCTATATAATCTTAAGATTGATTTTCGTTTTGGAAGAGTCAACATATTTCGATGAATCAGCAAATAGCAACCTTTGGAGAGCAATACTACATATGAGGAGATACTTCAGAGGAAACAATAATGCACTCAATAGTTATCTAAGAAACTGGATAATTTACTCAGGAATGGGAAGTGACAATAGTTGATGACATAGTAATAATATTCTTCGAGAATTATGCTAGAGGAGTTCATCATCCTCATTGTGATGCATTAGATATCACCCTCTTTGTGGCAAGCAAACTCCATCTAATTCTCATGAATAATGGGAGTTCAGTTGAGATTTTATTCTTGTCAACCTTTGTCCGAGTAGGGTTGGAAAGATCATAATTGAAACCTTACACTGCTACACTTGATGAATTCACCAAAGGAAATGTAGTTCCTAATGGAGTTATCGAGCTCGTAGTTTCTTTGGAAAATGTTTGACCAATGTAACCGCTATAGTTAATTTTATTGTAGTTGATCAAACAAGTTCCTATAACTCCATCTTAAGAACGCTAAATCTTTGTATAATAAAAGCGAAAGCTTTGAATTACCATTATACATTGAAGTTTCCAACTAAAGTTGAAGTTGAAGTTCTGAAAGGTGAGCAAAAGGAAGTAAAGGAGTGCTATGATATATCATTTAGAATGGGCAATGAAACTCTTCAGATCAAATGCCTTTATCCTAGAATAGTCAAAGATGATCAATGAGCAAGTCTAATTAATGACTTAGATGACTTTCTGCTTGGTGAAGATCTAACTAAGGTAGTAGATGTCAATTGACTGATCAATTGAAGAAAAAATTTGTTAAATTTCTCAAAGAATATCACGATGTGTTTACTTAGATACATAAAGATATACTGGGTATTGATCCTAGGGTGATAGTCCATTGATTAAGTACTAACCCAAAGATAAAATTGATTTGATAGAAAAGAAGTAGCCTAAATGCTGAAAGATCTTTAGCTGTGAAAGAAGAAATAGATAAACTTTTTAAGCTTGGTTTTATCAAGGGGCAAGATATCTTAAGTGTTTAGCCAATATTGTGGTGGTGAAGAAAACTAATAGAAAATAGAGGATGTGCATTGACTCTACTGATCTTAACAAAGCTTATCCAATAGATTGTTTTCCTTTACCGAGGATTGATCAATTAGTAGATGCAACAACTTGGCATGTATCGCTAAGCTTTATAGATGCATACTCAGGATATAATCAGATAATGATGCATGAACCTGACTAAGAGAAGACCACCTTCATCACTAATCGAGGTCCTTATTGCTACAAAGTTATGTCGTTTGGACTCAAGAACATTGGGGCCACCTATCAGAGAGGTCACCTATCAGAGATTAGTAAATACTACCTTTGTTCAACAAATTGGGCATACTATGGAAGTTTATGTAGATGACATGCTTACCAAGAGTTTTACACCTAAAGATCATTTAAAAGATTTATGGGATACCTTTAATGTTCTTAATAAGTACAAAATAAGTCCAACTAAATATGCATTTGTATATCATTAAGAAATCTTCGGCTTTATGGTAAATCAAAGAGGTATTGGGATCAATCTTGAGAAGATTCAAGCATTGGTTAACATGAAGTCTCCAAAGAATGTTACAGAAATTTAAAGGTTGACGGGTCAAGTAGCAGCCCTGAATTGCTTTGTCTCTCGAGCCATAGATAACTGCTTTCATTTCTTCAAGGCTCTTAGCAAATGAAACGAGATGAAGTAGACAAAGGAATATGGAAAAGCTTTTAAAAAACTTAAAGAATATTTAAGAAGTCCCTTTTTGCTTGTTAAGCTAATCCAAGATGAATCATTCTTCTCTATCTTGTGATGTCTAAACACACCACTAACTTTATCCTTATCTGAGAAGATAATGGAGTGCAAAGGCCTATATACTACATAAGTCTTAATAAGATTGTCCTAACCTTGATTGTTTTAGCAAGAAAGCCAAGACCTTACTTGTATGTTCATATCATAATTGTTCTTACTAATCAACTAATTCGACAAGTCTTGGCTAAGCCTGATGACGAAGTGGCTTATTGAGCTTGGAGAGTTTGATATCTTGTATTATCGTAGGACATCATTAAAAAGCAAGTAGTGACAAACTTTATTGCTGAATTTATTAAAGAAGTGATCATATCACTTGATATTGAAAAAGAACATCATGATAAATGGCCTCTCTACGGTAATAGATCCTCTAGGAAATGATGATGTGGTGAGGGATTTATAGCGATCACCCTAAACAACATTGAGATTAGATGTGCTTTTAAATATCGCATCAATGTTACTAAGAATGAGGTACAGTATGAGGCTCTTCTTGCCAACTTTAGGTTAGTTCGAGCATTGCATGCAAATGATTTGCTTGTTTTTAGTGACTATAATTAGTGGTTAATCAAGTGAATTGCAACTATACAGCTCGGGATTTCAACTTGATTACATATCTTGATGAAGGTAATGAGTTACTAAGGGACTTTAACGACAAGATAAAACAAATTTCTTAGAAGGAAAACACACGACTTGATGCTTTGGCTCAACTGGCTTTCTTGCCTGAGAAAACCTTTCGAAGATTAGTTCCAGTAGTCATCATCCCAAAGCCAAGCATAATCAAATTCGAACAAAATGAAAAAGTAACCATTGACCATTGAATTTTCTGGATGGATCCAATCATAAGTTAGCTTATGAATGGAACTTTACCTAAGGACAAGAATGAATATAAGAAGGTGAGATACCAAATTGCAAGGTATGTGATAATGGATAATCAACTTTACAAATGTGGATATTCACTTCCTCTTCTTAAGTTTTTGACAGATAAAGATGGATATAATGTTCTACAGGCATGTTTGGTAGCACTCATAATGCTGTATTAAGAGTTTGTATTGTATTAATAAATTACTATATCATGTTTGGGCTTTATTAGATATTGTAACATTATGATGTGGCAAAACCTGCATAAAGTAAACCCATAGGGGGTTGGGTTTATACATGTTTCTTGCCATTTAACAAAACAAAAACAAAGAAAAAAATAGAAAAACACTTGATCACTGCTCATCTCTATTTGCCAACAAAATTGGCCAGCTAGCTTTACTCTATCACTATCACGCTAGCTGGCTTTGCCGTGAGACACACCAACTCTATTACCATCCTGTCATACGAACCACAATTTCGCTAACACTACGCTGTCAGACACCATAGCCCATTAATCACTACGCTGCGCAAGAATACTGCTCTTGGATCTTCAAGCTGCAGGTTTGATTCTCAATTTACTTTTTATTTCTAAATTAGGGTTTAACTTATAAAAATTAAGCTTGTTTGATTGGAAATACTTAAGTTAAGTCATTTATAAAATTGGTTTATAAGTTTCTTTTCTATTGATAAATTGGATTTCATCTATGCAAAAACATTAAAAGATAGTTTGAATTGACAAAACTCAGCCAATGAATGAGTTAGTTTCACATCATGTTTAATAATAGGCCGATAGAAATAGAGGAATAAAGAACCTACCTTTTATTAGTTTTGCTTAACAACATATTTTCCAAAATTATATTTATGCAAGTTTGGCACGACAATAACAAATTACAACTTACAATAGAACAAGGAAGCAACGACTTGTTTGTCAGTGTTTTTAGCTTGATTAGAGAAGAGAGCATTCGTATACTAATATGTATATATATAGGCATTATTATGATTTTTCTAGGAAGACAAACTAAAGAACTAGGAGAATATAAAAACAATGGGTCACTTGAAATATGTTAGTGCAGGATATAATACTCTCTGGAGTAGACTTTAAGTGGTTTTGAGCTTCGAAGATGTTGTTAGTGTCATGACCCAACCTAATCTTGGCAAGATATTGTCCGCTTTGGACCTTAACAAGGCCCGCATGGTTTTGTTTCTGGGGCGCCTATACACCCCAGTACGCGTCTTGCCAATTAAGGTGTGGATCACCCTTATAAACCCAACATCTCTCCCGTGATTTGCCGATGTGGGATTCGCTTAGGGTGTTACATACACCGCCTTGAGGGACTCAGCGTCCTCGCTGAGGTTTGCCCCAATATCGCTCAAGAGGACACGAGGAGCTGCTCTGATACTATCTGTCATTTTTTTTTAGGTCTATTTGGGTAACCTCTACATCACCTCTCTGCATTATTTCTCTTATGAGATGGTATTTCCTTTCAATATGTTTTTGCTTCCTGTGGTTTTTTGGTTCCTTAGACTGAGCCACTGCTCTACTATTATCACAAAATAGTTTAAAAGGTGCACCTCAAGATCTTGTAGGAACTTACGGAGCCAAACAGCTTCTTTAGCAGCTTCAGATGCAGCCATATATTCAGCTTTTGTTGTGGAGTCTACGATACAACTTTGTTTCACACTTCTTCAACTTATAGCTCCATATCATAATATAAACACATAATCGGAAGTTGATTTTTTGAAATCTTTATCTGACATGAAGTCATAATTAGTGTAACCCACTGGAATGAGATCATCACCAGAATACCCAAGCATATAATTCTTAGTTCTTTTCAAATACTTAATCATATGCTTGACTGCAGTCTAGTGTTCAGGACTAAGATTAGATTGATATCTACTGACCATCCGTACTACAAAACAAATGTCTAGTCTAGTACATAGCATGACATACATGAGACTTCCCACAACTTTTGCATAGGGAACTCGCTTTATTTTTTTTTTCTCTTTCCTCAGGTGTCTTAGGCGACTGATCTTTGGAGAATGTAATTCCATGCCAAATCTAGCTAGTATCTTATCAATGTAAGCAGTTTGGGATAAGGCTAAAGTTTTATTCTTCTGGTCTTGAAGCAATTTAATCCCAAGAATATAGCTTGCCTCTCATAGGTCTTTCATATCAAACTATTTAGCCAACAAATTCTTTATTAATGATAATACTTCGATACCGTTTCCAATTAAGAGAATGTCATCTACATAAAGAATAAGAAAAACTATAGTTTTTCCCTAAATTTTCTTATATACACATGGCTCATCAATATTCTGTATGAATCCAAATGTTTTAATTATTTGATCAAATTTGATATTTTATGATCGAGATGCTTGCTTTAATCCATAAATAGATTTTTGTAACTTACATACTATGTGTTCTTGGCCTTTTTTAATGAACCCATATGGTTGCTGTGTATAGATGTCTTCTTCAAAATGCCCCTTAAGAAACGCAGTTTTGACATCCATTTGCCAAATTTCATAATCCAGCACTGCATCGATGGAGAGCAGAATCCTAATGGATTTAAGCAAACCAATAGGTGAAAATGTTTCCTCATAATCGATTCCCTCTTTCTAAGCATACCATTTGGCTACTAATCTTACTTTAAATGTTTCCACCCTTCCATCTACTCCCATTTTTCTCTTGTAGATCCACTTACACCCTATGGGTTTAAACCTATTTAGTGCCTCTATAAGTTTCCAAACTTTATTGGAATTCATAGATTCCATTTCTTGGTTCTTAGTGTTTTTCCATAATTCAGCATCTCCATCTAATAGAGCTTCATTATAGCTAGTGGGATCCTGTACTTGTCCATCTGAGATGGTTGTATAAGTTTCTCCTAGTAACATGTACCGTGTTGGTAATCTAATTACCCTCTCATTACGACGAGGTTCTATAGATGATTACTGTTCAGGGGTAATATTGCGATGTTCATATTATTGGTCTTCTTCTTGTTGATTAATAGGTACCGAAATCTGAGCATTAACATTATCTCCTGATAACTCTTCTAGTATTGCCTTACTCTTTGGTTTGAAGTTATTCATATAGTTTTCTTCAAAAGAAGTGAAATGTGTACTCACAATTACTTTTCTGCCATGAGGACTATAAAATAAACCTCCTATTGTTCTTTTGGGATACCCAACAAACATACAAACCTCAGAACGTGAATCCATTTTGTCTGCCTTTGATTTTAGCACATGTGCTGGTGATCTCAATCCTGTACTCTTTAAATTTTTCAAGAGCTTCAGATTTATGACGCATTAGATAAACATAACCGTATCTTGAATAGTCATCACTGAATATGATGAAATTCACATAAACTCCTCAAACTTGTACATTGATTGGTCCACATACATCTATATATACTAATTGAAGTGGTACTGTTGCATGTATTCCTTTAGCGAGAAAGGCATTTTAGTCATTTTTCCTTCTAAACAAGATTCACAGAATGACAATGATTTATTTTCCAATGGACCTAAAAGTCCATCTTTGATCATTCTTTGTATCCTATTTAGGTTTATATGACCTAAGAGTATATGCAAGAGGTAACATTGGTTAAAAGAAATTTTTCTTTTCTTAGATAAGTGCATATGCTCATTATTTTCAATCATTGTGTCATGCATAGAATGGATCAGAGGACTTAAATGATATAAATTATCTTCCAATGTACCAGAACATACTAGTCTATTATTTTTCAAAATAGAAAGAGAGGAACTAAAATTTATAGTGTACCATTGTTTAGACAAACAAGCTACTGAAATTAAATTCCTCTTAATGTCTGGAACATAAAGACAATTATTTAAAATTAAAGTCTTACTATTAAAAGATAATAAAACAGATATAGTTTTCACCGCTGAAATAAACTGGCCTGTCCCTAACTGCAACTTGACACTTCATTCACTTAGTTTCCTGGTTTACAAATATGATTAGTTGCTCCATAATCCAAGACCCAAACATCAACAGGATTATAAACAAAACAGGTCTCTATGACTAAAAGATTTCCCATACGTGATTTTATAATCTTAGGGCAATTGTTTTTGCCAATGACCATTTTGTCCACACTTGAAACACTTGCCTTTCGGCTTGCCATCTTTCTTAGTAGACATTATTTTTCCCAGCTTTCTTCTTTTTGCCTTTTGGTTTAGGCTTAGAAAAAGTATTTTTTTAGTAAGGTTAATGCTTCCTTGAGATTTTTCAGCAAGATAAATCTCTTCACCTGAATGAAGTTCGTTCACCAATTCTGTTAAGGTCATATTTCTTTTATTCATATTATAATTGACCTTACACTGCTTGAATGTTTCAAGCAGAGATTCTAGCACCATCTCAATCTTTGAATTATCATCGATCTGTGCACCCTGAATCTCAGCCTCATTTAAATAGTCCATCATTTTCAAGACATGATCATGAACTCTTATACCGTTTCCCATCTTGGAGTTCATAACACCTTTCAGCATCGCTTGTCTCGCAGAGTGAGTACTTGTTGGTTATTTTTTAACTCAATTGCTATTGACATCAATGTGCAAGTGGACACAATAAGTAATAAAGTGATTAATATTCAAGATCGTCTCCACAGGGATTGATATTACTAGAAAGGCTACAACAATCATGATAGTGCAAACTTCATTTGTTCCAAAAAGATTCTAATTAAAAGTAAATTACTACCGAAATAGACAATAAAAGAAAAAATAAAATAAATCAATGCAGTAATAAAACAAATTAAATGAATTGCGTAAAAAGATTTAAATGGGAATGAGGTAGTTAAGTGATCAAACTCTCTCGATGGACTTTGTCTAAATTAACACCAGTTGCTACAACAATTCGTACGACACTGGGCATAATTATTTTGCATCCTCAGCTGTCGCATATCAGATTTCTCATACCCTTAAGCACCCTAATAATGACCAATTGTTAAGCCACATACGGTATGGCATTATGAGCATACACTCTTTCTATCTTACAAGGTGAATTCATATGTCTAGTTCTTTACAAATCTTAACTCAAATATAGCCCTTTTGGGACTCAAGTAATCTTAGTCCAGGAAACTTAAATTAAGATCAAGTATTACTTTAATAATTTCCACTAAGACATGCCCTTTTGCGGCTCTATCTTAACTTGAACCATTAAATGGGTGGTCAACCGAAATAATGATTATAATAATAGCTATTAGAGTAAAACACTACAGCAATCTTGCAGCAACTCATAAGAACAATCAAAACCCATTTAGATTGTTTGTCACTCAACTACAATCAAATTTAGTTCATACCTAGAAAAAGAAAAATAAGCAGCAAAATATTAGCCATGAAATACATCGGTTCAATCAAAGACTAAGTAAAGAAACAAGTAAAGAACGATGAAAATTGAATCCACAAAGCTCTGCTGGTTTATCTTCACTGGTGCAAACTTGCTTTCCCGTGAATTCTGATTTTGTTCTCTTTTTCCCTTTGATTTCTCCAATGTTAATTCTGATTTTGTTCGGCTACAACACCACATTGTTCTAGATTTTGTTTCAATTCTTATGTAGCCATGTTCTTCCTCATTTTTGCAAGCCTGTTGCAACAACATCCCTTCCGTGAAAGATAAGCTTCTGGACACCTACAGTTAAGCACACAATTTAGGCACGAATTACTCTAAATCAAGCAAAATTTATTAAGACTAAATTAAAATGAATGTTTATGCAAAATATAACAAAAATACAATGAAAACGCCTCATTTACTCTCTAAGTATTATTGATTTAAGTCTAAAAGTGTCATGATAACTCTCATTTCATAAAGTTATAAGTACTCTGCCCAAACATCTATTGGAGACTTTCTATTATTTTAGCGGCTGTCTCCATGTTCTGATGTTTGGTCTGCAGAATATTAGAAATCGAGGATAAAATGTAGCATTTTGCCATTTCTCATAAAGCCTCCTTTGATTTCTACTAGGATCCTCTATTGGTTTAGAAGGGCATGGCTGGGTTAAGATATATTTATAATTTTTAGCAGTTAGGACTGTAAATAGATTTCATTTCCAATCTATGTTGTTCTCGCCAGTGAGTTTATTTCGACTCATAATAATGGTGAGTGGGCTTAGGAAAGACATTTTTTGAAAAATAAAATAGATATGCATAAACACTTCGAAACAAATAATGTCCACAATAAATAATTTAAAATGCAAAAAACCATAAATGCATTTTATTTTTTTGTAACAATAATCTAGTACCGATTTGGCAAGATAGTCGTTGGGGAAGAAATGTCTACACTTATTAGACACAATTAACCACTAGATTATTTACTTTCATGTCAAAAACATGATAAATAATTATCGTTATCTTTTAGGGCCAAAATTTGTTAACAGAGCTTCGTTAGGAAGGCTAATAACAAATTTTTGTTGAGTGTATAACCATTGTTTCAATATACGTATCTTTCATATCATGTAGCCACCGTTAGGGTGATCAACAGATTGAAAAATATTTCGATCTTATCTATAAAGAAGTTCATCAAATAAAACGTCTAATATATATACCCTCCGTAGGGAGTAACACTATATCATGAAGTCGAGGTATATATATATATAATTTTATTATTGAACTAACAATGAAGCCCGTGGAAAAAATTATCTTGAATTTTCCCTCTCCCACTCAATATTTTAAAGGTTTTTTTTCCTTTCAAACATATACAGATTATATCCTATATTGTTAATTGCATGCTTCTCAAAATAATATTATCTAGAAGCAATATAATATTATTAAGCACGTGCAAATGTCAAACAATATATATATATATATATATATATATATATATATATATATATATATATATATATATATATATATATATATATCTGCATTCATAATTTATAGATGCCATATATTTTATGATTTTAGTATTATGATGCATAGAGTGACACTTCCTGTTCTATAGGACATGTTATCATGGCATGTTATCAACCAAACATAGTATATAGATAAAAGCAATTAAACAATCTCAATTCATGATTTTCCTAAGAAAAAATCGACTTAATCTATAAGCCTAATATCTACTGGGCTTCAAGACAATATCCATCTTTCTTTCTTTTCCTTGTATTGTTCTTATCCATAATTATTGGCTTGGGGATTTTTAGGCTTTTAAAATTTTATCCTTGGTTCAATTTTTAAATTTAAATTTGGCCACCTTTTAAATAAAAATTCTATTGGGTCTTATTTTTAAATACCTTTTTTTATAAATATAATCAAGACCCAATTAGTTTAATATAATAAGCCCAAATTTATCTTCAAAAATTCTTGTGCCAAATAAATTTTATTATTGATCTACCAAATTTTCATTTATATAACCCAATTTTGAAATTCCTTAAATGGGCTTGGGACCAATATAAATAAATTTGGACAAATAATAACAATTGGGGTTATCAAATTTCTATTTATATTATCCAATTGATAGTCAATAATGGGCTTGCATCCAATATAAATAATTTTGAATTTTTCTGCCCAAAACCCAAAATACTTAGGCGGAACCGTAAAATAATGAAATTGTAGGGTGCCATGGGGTATAAACCCAAAACCCTAAATCACTTATTTTTCTTCCAGCCGCCACCAACATATACTATTGGACTTAAATGCAACACAATTTCAAACTTTGGCAGCAAACATAAATTAGTAAGACAGTAGGGTGTCTAATGAAAAAAATCCAAAAGAAACTCCTTATTCCTTTATGCTTTTCGCTGCCAATTCCAGTGGTGCTGCCGTTAGGGATGGCAAATTTTTTTGGACCCGGCTGGGACTCGAAAATACCTGAACGATCCGGTCTGGGTTCAACCCGTACCGGATGCATTAATAATGCGGATCCGGTTTGTTTTTTTAAAACCTGGACATATCCGGGTCTGGTTCCGGGTTTGGGTGAACCCGAATTTCCAGAACCCAGACCCAGACTACACTATTTTTATAATTCATTTATTAATTAATTTTTGTTGCAAAGCTTAAAAGCAAACAAAACAAACCTAGAAACCCTAAAGCAAAACAAAACAAACACACCAACCGCCACCTTAGGGAAAAAAAATTGAGTAAAACAAGCCCTAGCCGCCACCTCAATCTTCATCTTCCTCATCCCCAACGCTCAATATTAATTCAATGGTTCATCAATACATCATCAATTTAAATCATCGTCAGTTCATTATCCATTATTATTAAGAACAACAAACAACAACCAAGCTCCACCACCATCAAATTCGATATTGCCTCTTGCCAAAGAGCAAGCTTTGTCGCTAGCCGCTAACCCCTTCTCGTCAACGATCAGATTTTTCACCGGACTTAACCACCCATCGCCGCCTTAGCTACGACCTGATCAATCAAAGATAATTTTCATTCCTTTCTGTGTATTTCTTTTTAAATTTTTTGCTTTTGCTTATTTTTGGTAATTATTAATTTTTGTTGTTGTTGTGAATAGCCAAATGTAGCATTTTAACACATAATGTCGATATAATTGTAAATTTTATTATTGAAGCAAGCAAATTTAGTTGAAATCCATGAATTTGACCGTTAGGGTGATCAACAGATTGAAAAATATTTCGATCTTATCTGTAAAGAAGTTCATCAAATAAAACGTCTAATATATATACCCTCCGTAGGGAGTAACACTATATCATGAAGTCGAGGTGTATATATATATAATTTTATTATCGAACTAACAATGAAGCCCGTGGAAAAAATTATCTTGAATTTTCCCTCTCCCACTCAATATGTTAAAGGTTTTTTTTTCCTTTCAAACATATACAGATTATATCCTATATTGTTAATTGCATGCTTCTCAAAATAATATTATCTAGAAGCAATATAATATTATTAAGCACATGCAAATGTCAAACTATATATATTGAGTATACAGTAATCTTTGGAATGCATAGGCTTTTCTGAATTTAATTCGGGTGAAGAGACATATGCGCTCTCACTTGTGTCCAGGGGACCACCCAAGGGTAAAAATACAAGAAACGAAAATACTTCTTTTTTTTTTCATAGCAATTATTTACAATGCTTTATTGGAGAGAAAATTCCGAAGCAGTCGTCTTCATTTTCATCTCCAAGAGAAATGAACAGTTCTTCTTCATCTTGATCATCATCATCAGAGGAGTCTGCAACTGAGGACTTTGATCTTGTGGAGAGGAGTTGTTCCATAACTTTGAAATATTCTTCTTCAGTCTTGGCGCCTGCCAGAAGAGATTGGGCTTTGGATTTTTGGGTCAGGAAGGTTTGTTGGGCTTTTGGATTTGCTAGGGTTGGTTGAAGAAAGCCCCTAGAACAGAGCCAATTACGGATTTGGGTATCCGTCAATTTAGTCTGTTCATCAAACTTTGACCACCATTTTACTTTGAATGTTCTTTGGATAATGAGTTGGGTTTCTTGGGTATGAAATCTGAGATTCCACATCCATACCCATGGAAGGAAGAAATTTGTACAAAAACAGAGAAAGGGGGGAAACCTTTTCTCAGATTCTGAAGGAGTATAATCGGCTTTAAAAAGGTTTAAACAATGGGTGGCATTTGGAGTTAGGATTTGGGGTATTGGGTCAAAGAAGTTCCACCAATGTTGAAACCAGTTTGGGAGGCTTTGAACGGCTATTTTTGAATTAAAGAAAAATAATCAAGAGTGGGATTTTTTAGGGTTTTGGATAAAATATGTGTTATACCAGGCTTGTTTATAATCCCAATAGGTATAAGTCAAACAATGTGGTAAACGCATTTGAAAATTTGGAGGGAATGCTTTGTATTTGTGAAGTTGATCACCCCACTGGTTTGGGCTCAAGACTTTTAGGATAGTAGCCGTAGAATAAGCTGGCTTAGAATGGGTGTCACTGAGAAAGAAATGTTTGAATTTTACTGACTCAGAGGCTTCCAAAATGCTTTGATAGTAAGACTGGAGTTTTGTTAAATCTCATGGTTTAAAAAACCAGCCTTTGGGGAAAAACTTTGAGATTGCTTGAAAAGGATCAGTGTGGTAAAAACCATCTTCCATAGTCAAAATATTTTGAAAATGGGTTTTATCATACTAATCGGAAGTTTTCTTTGAAGGTGTTGGTTGGGAAAGAACAACCTGAGAAGTTGAACTTTCACCAGAGACAACAATATTTTGAGAAGAGGGTTTTGAAATCTCTTTGGAAAAAGATTTTTCTTCTTCTTTTGGAGAAATTTGGCTTTGAGAAAAACTTTGCAAAGCGAGCATAAGCTTAGGGGATTTTATAATGGAACTCATCCATTGCTTTACTTGGTCATCAGAGGAAACAGATTTGTATTGGGCTTCATGTTCTTCAACCATTTCGATCCAAGATTTGATGGGCATGGCAGAAGAAAATAATTTTTCTTTAGAAGGGGTTGATTGGGGTTCTTTAGTGGTTGCTTTGGATTCGGTGTCTTTAAGAACAGCTTTACCTTTGTCCTTCCTTTTGGGCGGCATTATCTGTTTTGAAGAAATTCTCTAGTTAGAAAATCAGGAACAGAATTTGTATTACCTTTAATAAATTCAATATCAAAATCAAAAACACTTAAAATTGCTTGCCAACGTGCAAAAATTTGTTTTGATGCAATGTTTTGAACATCGTTTTCTAAAACATGTTTTGCAGCTTTGCAATCGATTCTAAGTAAGAATTTTTGATTTAATAAATCACTTTGGAATTTAGATATGCATAGAACAATGGAAAGAATTTCCTTTTTTATAGTAGAATAATTTTTCTGACAATCATTCCAATGTACAGAAATATATTGTACTATCTGTTCTTTATCATTTTCTTTTTGCTTTAGAATGCCTCTATAACCTAAATCAGATGCGTCTATTTCAACTATTTTAGGTAATGCAGGATTGGCTAAAAATAAGCAAGGAATGTTCTTTACAGAATTCTTTATTAGTCGAACAGTCTTGGTGTGTTCATCTGTCCATGCAACAGGATTCTTTTTTAATCTATCATGCAAAGGTTTTGACATCCTATTGATGTTAGGGCAGAAATCAAGAACATAATTAAGACTTCCTAAGAATCTTTGTAGTTAGTTTTATCAAGAATCATATCAGGAAATTTTTCTGCAAACAAAAGTGATCGCTCAATAGGGGTAATAGTTCCTTTAGAAATATAGTGACCAAGGAACCTGATTTTTGTTTGAAATAAAGAAATTTTAGAACTAGAAAGGGCTAGGCCAGCCTTTCTAGTGGCAAAATAAAAAGTCTTTAAATGCTTGAAATGTTGATCAATAGTTTGAGAAAAAATCAAGACATCATCTATATAGACAATGCAAAACTCAGAATAAGGATTGTAGATGTCATTCATTATTCTTTTAAATTATGAGGGTGCATTCTTTAATCCAAATGGCATAACAGTCCACTCATACTGTCTGAAAGGAACAGTAAAAGCAGTTTTATAACGGTCTTTAGGGTGAATTTGGATTTGCCAAAAATCAGATTTCATGTCAAATTTAGAAAAAATGAACGCAGAGCAAAGTTTCTGGAGCAAATCTTTTTTGTTAGGTATAGGATACCTAATCCACTTTAAGGCTTTGTTTAAGGGTTTGTAATTTATTACAAGTCTTGGTTTTCCTCTTTCTATCTCAGAATTTTTGTTTACGTAGAAAGCGGCACAAGACCATGGTGATCTGGATTTTACAATAAGTTTTTTAGTTTCCAAGTCTTTTATTTCATTTTTACAATGTTGTTCCAATTCTATGTTCATTTGGATTGGACGAGCTTTAGTTGGTATTTGTTTTTCATAGGGTAAATCTACCAAATGTTGTTTTCTTTCCCAAAAGGCAGATGGTAAATCGGCACATATTTCTTTTTCAATGAGGGTTTTAAAATCAGAGATTTTTCTTTGTATAAATTCATTTTGTAATTGGCTTTCAATTCTTTGTAAATTTAAATCCTTTTTTAAACAAAACAAGTCATTTTGTTTAGATTTAAGTATGGCGTTGATTTGATTCTGGTAAATAGAACAAGCTTTAACAATATTCAAATTTCTTGTTTTTGGTTTCTCAATAAAAGGGAAAATAAGTCTTTTGGACTTTGCTTTAAAAGATATACCATCATAGTTGACAATATATAGTGTGATTAAATTTATGAATGGGGTTCCTAAAATGACAGTATGGTGAATGTCATTTGTGAGAAGAAATGAAGTTTTAAATTCAAAACCATTGTTATGGATTGATGTTTCAACTTTAGAATTGACTTTAAGTTTTGAATTATTGGCGGCAGAAAGCCTTTCTTTAGTTTTTTCATGAAATATTTTGGGGACAATGTCTTCTCTTATACAATTTAGATCGGCACCAATGTCAAAAAGGGCAATGGCATCAATAGCAAAGTCTTTGGAAAAAATCAAGGTGATTTTAATTAAATATTTTCTGGTGGTGATTTATTTTAGGACAAACAGAAAATCATTAGGCACAGATTCAATGTTGTCAACATTTTGATTATTATCACCTTCATATTCAACTTCTTTTTCTGAGTTTTCTTCTAATTGCTTTTGTATGAGAAGTTGAATAGTTTTAGAATCTTTCTTTTGTTTTTCTTTTAAATCTTTTATTTCAATTTTGATATCTTTGATTTCTTTCTGAAGGTCTTGGATATTAGAAATTGACTTCTTTGTTTTCTTTTTATCCAAAATTTCAGTGAGATCATATGAATTCTTTTTAACAATTGGAACTTTAGAAGTTTCTGCTTTATTAGAATCTAAAGTCTTTAGAAGTTTATCAAGGTATTCTTTTTGAAGATTTGGATCGGAAATATGTTTAACAAGCTCAAGAAAGATTTCTTGGTCTTTAGTCAAAACATTGATTTTCTTTAAATAAGAATCTGTTTCAGAATCACTACTGCTAGATGCAGAGTCATCTGAGTCAACCAATTCATCAACTTGAAGTGGGTCACTATCTCCCGTCATGGAAGACTCAGATTCAGAAGACTCTATGAGCAGAGAGGTAATTTTGGAGAGGGTTTCTTCATCTAGGTCAAGCTCATGAAGCTTTTTGCTCATTCTGTAGTATTTTGCAGTATGACCTTTCATACCACATTTGTGACAAATGACTTATTTGTAATTAAACGGGGTTTTGAAAGGAGTTTTTGGTTTGGCTTTAAACTCTTTCTTTTTAGAGAAACTGGGTTTCTTATAAGGCCTCGAAAGTTTCTTATAATGAAGTTCTCTAAAGTCTTGAAAGGGTTTTCTACGGAATTTAGATTTGTAATGTCTCTTGTAAGGTTTTGTAGAACACTTACCATTACAATCTTTGGAGGTAGAAGTCTTAGGTCATAATTGAATTGTTTACAGAAACTACCTAATTCTTGCTTAGACTTTCTAAGCTCCCATTTAAGTCGTTTCTGTAATTTCAAATCTTGACAAATCTTTAAGCCTTCCTTATTGACAAAACTGACAAGTTCACCATAGGTGAGCTCATCGTAAGGAATACGGTTATCATAAAGAGCCTTAATGGAATTTCTAACCTTTTCTACAAGTAGGGTAGGTAATCCTGCAAGGAATTTCTCTTTCCAGGTTGTATGATTTGCATCATCCCTAAGGAAGAGTCTGGTAAAGAAAGTGGTTTTATAGCTTTGGAATTCACTAAGTTTTCTACATCTCAAGTTATGTAGCAACTCAGCGTTTTTGTCTTTAAGGTGAGAAGGTTCACCTATAAAATGGAGGGATATAGTCAAAATTAGGGTAGTAACAGCGTCCTGAATTGGATTATTAAGTTCATCAAGAATGGAGGCACCATTCTCATCAACTTGTATGGAATTTAGGATATCTAATTGCTGCAACTTGGTGAGAAGATGATCCCACCAACCTTTAAGTTGACCAGTAAAACCAGCAATAAGGATTTCTGCAATAGCTTTGTCAGAAGTTCCCGATTGGGTTTTGTAGGCATTGGCTGCCATGGTCATTTGCTACAATACACCTAGGATATTGTACTCAGACATTCCATCTATATTCCACTCATAGACAGAGGATGCATTATATCAAGACTGATTTAATGCACTAGGCCTGTTGTCTATGGTCAAATCAGGTGGAGACTTGACAGTAGGAAGGGCAAGTTCCCAATAGATTTTGTTTGTTTTAGGAATATGTTCTTCTTTAAAAGCTTCTAGATCAGAAGAGGCTATAGACATTTGGTCATGTTCTAATACTCAAATCTTGCTAGATTGAGGAGTATCAGGGGCTATTTAAACTTTGCTAGATGAGGAAGAAGCAGTTTCAATCCTATCTAGTTGTTCTTTAATGACTTTAGCAAAATCTAACTTTGACTCTTGAACAAGCTTTTGACTAGTTTTCGAAACCTGAAAATGTTTGAAAATGGGCTTTTTAAGCTTTTTGTCAGAATCCGATTTTGACGGAACAGAGGAGAGAGCTATGGCAGAAGTTTGAAAACGGTTTTCTATACGAGCCAATTGCTTTCCAATTGTATTTAAGTTCGTATTACAGAAATTATTCTGTTGGATAATACTACTTAAATTTGCATCAGAATCATTTGGCTTAGGGATTTTATAAGGTGAAGCTCTAATATGGACTGGAGGTTCGCCGTGATCAACGGTTATACTCCGGAGAGGCGGATGCTCAGATTCTATAGTTCTATCATTATCAGAAAGTTTCCACTTAGGAGTCTTCTTTCTAATAGTGATAGGTTTTAACTCTTTAAAAGGGTAAGAGATGTCATTATCAGAAGAATATATTTCGAACCAATCAAAAAACAATATATGAACTTGATGAAGATTCACACATTCATAATAAGTTTGTTGGATTTCTTTTCTTTGGTTCAAAAAATGTTTGAAAAACCAAATTCTTTTTTCTTTATTATTATCTGAATAAAAATCATTATGAAGAAGATTTTTGTCCAGTTCAAAATCTTTTATAATAACATTTATAATGTTCTCTGTGACAACAGAGAAAGTAGGGGAAGTCGGAGGAGAAGGTTCATTCTCTTTCTGTCTTTGTTCTTGTTGACTACTAGTGTAGATAGGGTGAGGAACACTAGTGGTATAGTCAACTGAGCGAATAGAGGTACTGGGTACATCCAAGGTTGAAAACCTAGGAAGATTTATAACTGAGGGGATTTTTGTAAATTTCCTTTCTAATGAAGGAATATTTGAGCACGACTCTTTATTAGAAAATCTGGTTGAATTAGATCTCCTGCAAGATAGTTTAACTTTACCATTAGAATACTAAGTTACATTTTGTAACTCTGTATTAGGCTCAAATTGTCTTGGAATTGCTGGTGGAGCAACTCCTTCAAGAATCCATTCCTCTGGAAGATTGACATCTTTCCATTGGATTGGTTTTGGGACAACAGTGTTGGCTTTGGATAGATCAGTCTGTAAGAGAAGAGTCTCATCTCTTTTTGACTGGAATTTATGTTGCGTACTAAACGCAGAGATCATGGCTTTATAAGAAATTTTGAAAATCAAAGCAATTGGGATTGATCCCTTTATCATTTTATAATTATGCGTCTTAATTTGTAAAATCATGCTTTTTAGAATATTTTTATCTTTAAGGGAAATTGTTATGTTTGGATAACAATCAAAAGAAATTGGGCCTTTGCATAGACTGGATTCAATGCTACTTAGCAAAGAATCGTCAAAAGAGATGAATCGCCCATCTCTTAAGACAGTAAGGATAGAAGTATCAAGGCCTTTTTTAGTCAAAGGTTTTATTCCAATTTGGATTAAACCAATATGAATATAATTAAAATTCTTTTCTTTTAATTTCTTTAAAGACTTTTCTGAAAACAAATGAATTGTTTCAAATGGCTTTGAAAGAGTTATATCTAGTTCTTCAGTTTTTATTACATAATCATTTTTTAGAAAATCAAGCTTTTTTGTTTTATAAATTTTTTCTTTAGAAATCTTTGGAAGTTCCCAACAATCAATTGCTTTATCAAAGTTCTCAATAATGAATTCTTCTGAACTCACAACACGCTTTGAATCACTAGTCTTCCCGGAAGAAGAGCTAGAAAAGGACGATGTTCTACAGAGTAGAGGATCCATGGGTAAAACCCTATGGTCTATTTCTGGTCTTGACAGAATGGCTACAGGTATGGTTTTACAGCCCTATGCGGAAAACTTATCCTATGACGGGACTTACTACCAGTAAAAATTCACCACACAACAAAACTTCAAAATAAAACACAAGATTTTAAACACAAAAACTTTAAACTGTATTACTCAATCCTCCCCTTGGTTCTGATACCAGAAGGAAATATATATATATATATATATATATATATATCTACATTCATAATTTATAGATGGCATATATTTTATGATACTAGTATTATGGTGCATAGAGTGGCACTTCCTGTTCTATATGACATGTTATCATGGCATGTTATCAACCAAACATAGCATATAGATAAAAGTAATTAAACAATCTCAATTCATGATTTTCCTAAGAAAAAATCGACTTAATCTATAAGCCTAATATCTACTGGGCTTCAAGACAATATCCATCTTTCTTTCTTTTCCTTGTATTGTTCTTATCCATAATTATTGGCTTGGGGATTTTTAGGCTTTTAAAATTTTATCCTTGGTTCAATTTTTAAATTTAAATTTGGCCACCTTTTAAATAAAAATTCTATTGGGTCTTATTTTTAAATACCTTTTTTTATAAATATAATCCAGACCCAATTAGTTTAATATAATAAGCCCAAATTTATCTTCAAAAATTCGTATGCCAAATAAATTTTATTATTGATCTACCAAATTTTCATTTATATAACCCAATTTTGAAATTCCTTAAATGGGCTTGGGACCAATATAAATAAATTTGGACAAATAATAACAATTGGGGTTATCAAATTTCTATTTATATTATCCAATTGATAGTCAATAATGGGCTTGCATCCAATATAAATAATTTTGAAATTTTCTGCCCAAAACCCAAAATACTTAGGCGGAACCGTAAAATAATGAAATTGTAGGGTGCCATGGGGTATAAACCCAAAACCCTAAATCACTTATTTTTCTTCCAGCCGCCACCAACATATACTATTGGACTTAAATGCAACACAATTTCAAACTTTGGCAGCAAACATAAATTAGTAAGACAGTAGGGTGTCTAATGAAAAAAATCCAAAAGAAACCCCTTATTCCTTTATGCTTTTCGCTGCCAATTCCAGTGGTGCTGCCGTTAGGGATGGCAAATGTTTTTGGACCCGGCTGGGACTCGAAAATACCTGAACGATCCGATCTGGGTTCAACCCGTACCGAATGCATTAATAATGCGGATCCGGTTTGTTTTTTTAAAACCCGGACATATCCGGGTCTGGTTCCGGGTTTGGGTGAACCCGAATTTCCAGAACCCAGACCCAGACTACACTATTTTTATAATTCATTTATTAATTAATTTTTGTTGCAAAGCTTAAAAGCAAACAAAACAAACCTAGAAACCCTAAAGTAAAAGAAAACAAACACACCAGCCGCCACCTTAGGGAAAAAAAATTGAGTAAAAGAAGCCCTAGCTGCCACCTCAATCTTCATCTTCCTCATCCCCAACGCTCAATATTAATTCAATGGTTCATCAATACATCATCAATTTAAATCATTGTCAGTTCATTATCCATTATTATTAAGAACAACAAACAACAATCAAGCTCCACCACCATCAAATTCGATATTGCCTCTTGCCAAAGAGCAAGCTTTGCCGCTAGCCGCTAACCCCTTCTCGTCAACGATCAGATTTTTCACCGGACTTAACCGCCCATCGCCGCCTTAGCTACGACCTGATCAATCAAAGATAATTTTCATTCCTTTCTGTGTATTTCTTTTTAAATTTTTTGCTTTTGCTTATTTTTGGTAATTATTAATTTTTGTTGTTGTTGTCAATAGCCAAATGTAGCATTTTAACACATAATGTCGATATAATTGTAAATTTTATTATTGAAGCAAGCAAATTTAGTTGAAATCCATGAGGATTTCATTATCCAAGCCTTCCAAGGTTTTAAACGCTTACAATTGACTTCCAAGGTGTCAATGGACCTTTACAACAAGAGATTATCCACAATCTCTTAACCCAAGTGTATCCCAACACTTACAACCTCTCAATTTGATTTTACAAAAAGGATTATAAAAATTTCTCTCACACAATGTGTTTGAATACAAATGAAAGCCCAATATGTGTGAATAAATGAAATAAATACACAACGTTTATTCTTTTAGATTTGCAGAGAAAATGCTCAAAATATCAATGGTTGCATCATCTTGAATGAGTTTGATTTGAGCCAATTTATAGTTGAGGAAGAAAACTAGCCATTATTGACTTTTTGGTGATAACCGGCTTGCCGCTTTTGTGAATTCGCTTAGCCGCTTCATGTTACCTTTATGTTCAAAATTTTAAATTTTTGCACATCCGGTATGCCACTTTCATGAATCCGGTTAGCCGCTTTGCTACAATGATTTTTTTTCCAAAATTACAGTTTGCCCCAATCTTTATAAAATTATACTATGGCTCAAAAAGTCATAAAACTTTACAAAAATATCCAATTTCAAAATTTCTAAATAATGCTTGTTATTCCCAAAACTTTATGAAATTATGATATGACCTAAAACCCTAGGAAACTTTTCAAATAAGTTCCTTCTCCAAAATTCCAAGCAATACTTGTTGATTTTAAAGTTTTTAAAACTCTTTCAATTAAACCATAAACTTGAAAAACAACCAATTTCATAAAATCATTTTTCTATTAAATAAAAAACTTTTATAATGTGAAAATAATGATTTATTAAAAATATATAAAAAATAATTTGAACTTTTAAAAACTTAATCATTCTTAATCTTGTTTGTTATCATCAAAATCAACATTATGGAAACATATATGTTAACAATCTTCCCCTTTTTTTTATGATGACAAACATTTCATGTATTTAAAGAATGATTCTACAAATTGCTCCCCCTAAATGTAAGCTTCTTTTACAATTTACCAATTAGCTAAATTAACAAATTTAAATACATGTATTCTTCTCTTCCTTCATCAGAAAAAAGAAAACTTAGTAGAAAAGAAAAAGAGTAGCAAATTTGTTATCCATGTTGTCTGAGTAGAAATTTGGATAGAATCTCCCCCTAACAACAAGCATCACCTCAAATACAAGTTTAGTAATATTACTCCCAAATTATTATAAATCATGATACAAGTCAACTCCATATACAAATCATCGCACAATCCATCAACCATAAAAAGATCATGAACCATTATTCCATCAATTACCAAATCAACAACTCATAACATAAAATTATCATATAAAACAACCGTGTAATCAAATCATCATCACATCCCAAAATCATCAAAATCATCACCATATTCACATATCAATCATCAAAACAATATTCAAAGTGCATATTATTCTTCTCCTTTTGACAACATCGAAATGATATATTACTTTGTCTCCCCCTTTGAACAACAAAAAAGTTCAAAATACATATTATCCAAAATTATATTGTATGCTCCCCCTAAATATATGGCTAATTTAAAATTTTAACCAAAATAATTTTATCCAAAAAATATCATATTTATCTCTCCCTTCATCATAAAAAGAAAAGAAAAGATAGATAGATGCAATCGAAACAAGATCATAAAAAATAATTCGATGAAGATATTACCCATTTTGTGCGAGCAAAAATTTCGGCAGAGTCTCCCCTTAAAAATGAACAAATCCTCAAATATGCAACATGGTTAAAAACACTTCCATATAAGTTTAAAAAAATATAACAAACCAACAACTCCATCAATTTATCAAGGAACACACATATAATCATCAATCATCAAAATCATTAAGAAATCAATTTTAATAGTATTAATAACATGATTAGAGATATTAGTAAATTTCATCATCCCAAGTTTATGCCGAATTTTTGAAAATTGTTATTAGCAAAGAGGTTTTGATTTTTTTACCAAACTGGCATGCAAAGGTTATAAGAACATATTATCAACTATCCAAGCTCCATACTTACTAATCACGTTTTAGAAATCAAGACAACTAAACTCATCAAGATCCAATGTGCCATTTCAATATAACTTAAAATATCTTATATGCTTAAAAGTCTCGAAGTATATGTATTTTTCCTCCTTTCGGCATCATTTAAAACAAGTAATGCATAATCAATAATACATCGATAAAGGACAAAAAATGCATCCATTCACCAATCATAGATTGCATAAGATCAAATTTCATCAAATACAATGTAATCATCAAAGCATATTCTTTATCATCAAAACTTAAGTAAAACATAAGTACATAATGGTAATATATAGATCATCAAAATCAACATATGGCAATATATAGATCATCAAAATCAACATAACTATTAAGAAAAACCATCATTATGAGCTAAAGAACAAGTGGTCAAATCCATTATTACAAATGCTCACATAGGTGATATATGACATATGCATATATACATAAGTGATGAACAAATAAGGAAAATGAATAAATGACATAAAACATGATGATAGACAATTAAAAAGATGAAATCAAAGATCATACAATTATCAAAATCAAACAAAGGCATCATGATAAGTTGACATGCTACCATCATATATATCTATCCATACATCATGATTACACACAATAATAATTCAATTATGTAACATACTAGCATGCTTTCCCAAATTCAAGCTATTATCTATCCATCATGATCCATTCAAAAAAATCAATATGGCAAAATTGTCACCAAAGTAATTAAATTATCTTACTCATCATTTTCTCTTAGATCATGATCAAGTGATTATCCTCATAAGCTTTTATTAAGAAACTGTCTACCATTCCTTGATTGTGGTACCTACAAAGAAAACATTCACGTTGTGCCCTTTGGTACCCAAATACTCTTGGGTCCCTGAGTGTTAGTAATGGTTCCTTTTGGAACCCAAACACATTTTACTCCACAATATGCATTTCTTTTAATTGGACATCTATTCTTCATGTGACCATCTTGATGGCAATGATGGCATACGACTTGATTGTTAATGAAGCTACTCTTCACAAAATAATTCTTATAATATTTTTGTTTTAAATTTGGCTTATAGCTAATACATTCTTTCTCAATCACACATTTTTTGTGAATTAAGCAAATTATCCAATATCTTTTTCCCATTTGTGAATTTTAACATAACATCACTAAGTTCAATGTTCGTTTTCTTGAGCATTTTATTTTCTTTTTTCAAATCATTTACATGTGGCTCTAGATGCTCATGTGAAATGCTTGGTTTTTCATTTGATAATGCAACTCTATTATGCAAAGTTTTATTCTCTAATTCTAGTCCTTTAACCTTTTCATTTAATGAATCATTGTATTTTCGTAAAGTATCCTTTTCATTTTTCAAGTCATCTACATGTGATTTTAGATGCTCGTGTGAAGTGCCAAGTTTCTTATTTGATAATACAACTTTATCATGCAATGTTTTATTCTCTAATTCTAGGCATGTAATCTTTGCACTTAGATATTCATTTTCATTTTTGAGCTCCACCATTTTCTTTTTAAGACATACATTCTTTTTACCAATTTTTATCAACTCATCATGCAATTCTTTGAAAGCATCATGTAATTCATCATATGTAGGAAGATCACTTACCTCATCATGTTCATCATCCGATTCATCTCCAATTGTCATAAGTGCCAAATTTGACATTTCATAAGATTCCTCCTCGTTTGTAGTCTCCTCATACAAAACTTCAAGTTTTCTCCAAATTTCATAAGCATTCGAACAATTTGAAACTTTATGAAATTCTTTTTTATCTAAGGCACAAAATAAAGCATTCATTGCCTTGGAATTTAAAGACATATTTTTCCTATCCGACTCATTTAAAGCATTCTTCCTAGGAATGAATGAACCATCACAAACTATTTCCCATATTTCATAATCTAAGGCTTTTAAAAAGACTCTGAAATCTTTCCTTTTAGAGAAGTTGGGCTTCTTATAAGGCCTCGAGGGTTTCTTATAAGAAAGTTGATCTCTAAATTCTTGGAAGGGTTTTTTATAACTTCTTGATTTGTAATGTTTCTTGTAAGGTTTCGAAGAACACTTACCATTACAATATTTAGAAGTGGAGGTTTTAAAGGGGTCATAATTGAATTGCTTACAGAAACTGCCTAGTTCTTACTTAGATTTCCTAAGCTCCCATTTTAGACGTTTCTGAAGTTTCAAGTCTTGACAAATCTTTAATCCTTCCTTATTGACAAAACTGACAAGTTCACCATAGGTAAGCTCATCATAGGGAATGCGATTTTCATAAAGGGCTTTAATGAAATTTCTAACCTTTTCTCCCAATAGGGTAGGTAAGCCTGGAAGAAATTTTTCCTTCCAGGTTGTATGATTTGCATCATCCCAAAGGAAGAGTCTGGTAAAGAAAGTGGTTTTGTAACTTTAGAATTCACTAAGTTTCCTACATCTCAGATTGTGTAGTAACTCAGCATTCTTATCTCTAAGGTGAGAAGGGTCACCTATGAAATGGAGAGAAATAGTCAGAATCAGGGTAGCAACTGCATCCTGAATTGGACTATTGAATTCATCGAGAATGGGGGCTCCATTTTTGTCTACTTGGACAGAATTTAGGATGTCTAGTTGTTGCTGTTTAGTGAGACGATGATCCCACCATCCTTTTAGTTGACTGGTAAAACCAGCGATGAGAATTTCTGCAATGGCTTTGTCAGAAGTTCCCGACTAAGTTTTATAGGCATTGGCTGCCATGGTCATCTGTTGCAACAACCCTAGGATATTGTATTCAGACATACCATCTATGTTCCATTCATAGACAGGGGATGCATTAAAACGAGATTGGTTTAATGCACTTGGTCTATTATCAATGGCAAGGTTTGGAGGAGTTCTTACAGTTGGGAGAGCAAGTTCCCAATGGATTTTATTGGCTTTGGGAATAGACTCATCTTTGAAAGCTTCTATGTCAGAAGAGGCTATAGAAGATTGATCCTGTTCTAGTACACCAATCTTGCTAGATTGAGCACTATCAGGAGCAATTTGGACTTTAGAAGTAGAAGCGAAAGAAGGAGAAGCAACAACTAGACTTCATTTTGAGAGAATTCCACTTCTCTCTTCCTTCTTCTCTCTCTCTCTCTCTCTCTGGGAATCAGGAATCGGAAGACAACAAGGAATTTTCCTGTCTTCAGATTAATTTCCCATTTCTTCTGTAATATTTTTCCCTTTAAAGAAGAACAAAGCAAGAAGAATCAAATGTAAGATTTGCAATTCATTTTAAAGTTTGTAATAAATTTAAAGTTCTGTATGTTTGTGGGAGGAAGACTTAGACTCCTTAGATTTTCATTTTTAGAGAATTCCACTTCTCTTTTCCTTCTTCTCTCTCTCTCTCTCTCTCTCTCTCTGGGAATCAGGAATCGGAAGACAACAAGGAATTTTCCTGTCTTTAGATTAATTTCCCATTTCTTCTGTAATATTTTTCCCTTTAAAGAAGAACAAAGCAAGAAGAATCAAATGTAAGATTTGTAATTCATTTTAAAGTTTAATAAATTTAAAGTAATGTATGTTTATGGGAGGAAGACTTAGACTCCTTAGATTTTCATTTTTAGAGAATTCCACTTCTCTCTTCCCTCTTCTCTCTCTCTCTCTCTCTCTCTCTCTCTCTCTCTCTCTCTCTCTCTGGGAATCAGGAATCGGAAGACAACAAGGAATTTTCCTGTCTTCATATTAATTTCTCATTTCTTCTGTAATATTTTTCCCTTTAAAGAAGAACAAAGCAAGAAGAATCAAATGTAAGATTTGTAATTCATTTTAAAGTTTGTAATAAATTTAAAGTTCTGTATGTTTAAATTTCTACAGTTTAATTTCCGTAATTTATTTTAAAGCATTTAAATTTCAGTAATTTAAATTTTATGTATGCTTTGCAGACTGATCTGTATCAGATCTGCCATATAAATTGTTACGTTCCTCATAAGCGAAGAGACCGAATCTTTGTCTTCTGTTGTATCTTCTCTTCTCCCTCCAACCATTCAGAGTATTATTTCTGGGATCCAGATCTAATACTGTCTATGAGCCTTTAGATCTGTTGCTAGGCTTGCTAAAGAATAATTTTCTAAAGAATTTGGTATATAGGCTGGAAAACAGAACGTGCAGAATATTGATCTGTTTTAAGTCAGATCTAGTTCCAAAGACAGATTAAGTTCTGCATCGATCTGGCAACAACGCCACGTACCAATTAAAATCCACGTACCCATTAAAATTGTTCATTAAACTCTTTGATTTTGTTCCTTCTCGAACACTCACACACTTTCCACGATCCCGGTTCCTTATTAGTATCAGAGCCAAGGGAAAGTAAGTGTAATATTTGGTAAAGCATCTGTGTTGTTTATTTCTTTTATTAAAAATCAGTGTGTTTGCTGAATTCTTTACTGGTAGTAAGTCCCGTCTTAGGATAAGGTTTTCCGCTTAGGGCAGTAATACCATACCTGTAGGCATTCATATAGGTTTTAATTTAAGTTTTAAATTGCATGGATTCTCTACTGTATAGAACATCATCTTTCTCTAGCTCTTCTTCTGAGAAGACTAGTGTTTCAAAGAACGTGGTGAATTCAGAAGAATTCAATATTGAAGATTTTAATAAAGCAATTGAAAATTGGGATTTGCCAAAAGTTTCTAAAGATAAGATTTATAAAATGAAAAAACTTGATTTTCTGCCCTATAAACTGTTACGTTTATAGTAACTTTGGAATTCACTAAGTTTGTAATAAATTTAAACCCAATCTAGGCTCTGATACCAATAAGGAACTGGGATCGTGGAAAGTGTGTGAGTGTTCGAGAAGGAACAAAATCAAAGATTTTAATGAACAATTTTAATGGGTACGTGGATTTTAATTGGTACGTGGCGTTATTACCATATCGATGTAGAACTTAATCTGCCTTTGGAACCAGATCTGACTTAGAACAGATCAATATTCCGCACGTTTTGTTTTCCAGCCTATATACCAAATTCTTTAGAAAATTATTCTTTAGCAAGCCTAGCAACAGATCTAAAGGCTCATAGACAGTATTAGATCTGGATCCCAGAAATAATACTCTGAATTATTGGAGGGAGAAGAGAAGATACAACAGAAGACAGAGATCTGGTCTCTTTGCTTCTGAGGAACGTAACAATTTATATGGCAGATCTAATACAGATCAGTCAGTAAAGCATACATAAAGTTTAAATTACTGAAATTTAAATGCTTTAAAATAAATTACGGAAATTAAACTGCAGAAATTTAAACATACAGAACTTTAAATTTATTACAAACTTTAAAATGAATTACAAATCTTACATTTGATTCTTCTTGCTTTGTTCTTCTTTAAAGGGAAAAATATTACAGAAGAAATGAGAAATTAATCTGAAGACAGGAAAATTCCTTGTTGTCTTCCGATTCCTGATTCCCAAAGAGAGAGAGAAGAAGGAAGAGAGAAGTGGAATTCTCAAAGAGAGCAATGGTGTCGATTTCAAAATCTTTAGAAAAGGTCAGGGTAATTTTAATCAAATACTTTCTTGTGGTAATTTATTTTAAAACAAATAGAAAATCATTAGGTATAGATTTAATGTTTTCAAGATTTTGTTCTTCATTATTATTATTATTATCTGGTTCTGATTCGTTATCAGAATTTTCTTGTAATTGTCTTTGTAGGAGAAGTTGAATGGTTTCAGAATCATTCTTTTGTTTTTCTTTCAATTCTTTTATTTCGAGTTTAATATCTTTAATCTCTTTTTGAAGGTCTTGGATATTGGGAGTCATTGTTTTCTTTGTTTTCTTTTTGTCCAAGATTTCTGTAAGGTCATAAGTATTCTTTTTTATTATTGGGGCTTTAGAAGTTTCTGCTTTATTAAGTTCTAAAGTTTTTAGAAGTTTATCGAGGTATTCTTTTTGAAGGTTTGGGTCAGAAATGTGTTTAACCAATTCAAGAAAAGTTTTTTGGTCTTTAGTCAACACATATATTTTCTTTAAGTAAGATTCTGCACTACTAGTGTCAGAATCACTGGAAGATATAGAATCAGAGTCATTCAACTCATCAACTTGTAGGGGTTCACTGTCTCCCGTCATGGAAGACTCAGAATCAGAAAATTCTACAAGTAAAGGGGCAACTTTAGAGAGGATATCGTCATCAAGGCCAAGCTCATGGAGGTTTTTGTTCATTCTGTAAAATTTTACAGTATGGCCTTTCTTTCCACATTTGTAACATGTGGCTTCTTTGTAGTTAAAAGGGGTTCTTTGTTTGGGTTTGAAATCTTTCCTTTTAGAGAAGCTGGGCTTCTTATAAGGCCTCGAGGGTTTCTTATAAGAAAGTTGATCTCTAAATTCTTGGAAGGGTTTTTTATAACTTCTTGATTTGTAATGTTTCTTGTAAGGTTTCGAAGAACACTTACCATTACAATATTTAGAAGTGGAGGTTTTAAAGGGGTCATAATTGAATTGCTTATAGAAACTGCCTAGTTCTTACTTAGATTTCCTAAGCTCCCATTTTAGACGTTTCTGAAGTTTCAAGTCTTGACAAATCTTTAATCCTTCCTTATTGACAAAACTGACAAGTTCACCATAGGTAAGCTCATCATAGGGAATGTGATTTTCATAAAGGGCTTTAATGAAATTTCTAACCTTTTCTCCCAATAGAGTAGGTAAGCCTGCAAGGAATTTTTCCTTCCAGGTTGTATGATTTGCATCATCCCAAAGGAAGAGTCTGGTAAAGAAAGTGGTTTTGTAACTTTGGAATTCACTAAGTTTCCTACATCTCAGATTGTGTAGTAACTCAGCATTCTTATCTCTAAGGTGAGAAGGGTCACCTATGAAATGGAGAGAAATAGTCAGAATCAGGGTAGCAACAGCATCCTGAATTGGACTATTGAATTCATCAAGAATGGGGGCTCCATTTTTGTCTACTTGGACAGAATTTAGGATGTCTAGTTGTTGCTGTTTAGTGAGACGATGATCCCACCATCCTTTTAGTTGACTGGTAAAACCAGCGATGAGAATTTCTGCAATGGCTTTGTCAGAAGTTCCCGACTAAGTTTTATAGGCATTGGCTGCCATGGTCATCTGTTGCAACAACCCTAGGATATTGTATTCAGATATACCACTTGGTCTATTATCGATGGCAAGGTCTGGAGGAGTTCTTACAGTTGGGAGAGCAAGTTCCCAATGGATTTTATTGGCTTTGGGAATAGACTCATCTTTGAAAGCTTCTATGTCAGAAGAGGCTATAGAAGATTGATCCTGTTCTAGTACACCAATCTTACTAGATTGAGCACTATCAGGAGCAATTTGGACTTTAGAAGTAGAAGCGAAAGAAGGAGATGCTTCTATTTTATGAAGTTGTTCTTTAATGGCTTTAGCAAAATCTGATTTAGATTCTTGAACAAGCTTTTGGCTATGTTTTGAAACTTGAAAAGGTTTGAAAATAGGTTCTTTAAGCTTTTTCAAGGAATCAGACTTTGTTTGAGTAGAAGTAGGGACAATAACGGTTGACTTCTGGAATTGACTTTCTATACGGGTCAACTATTTTCCTATTGTATTTAGATTAGCATTACAGAAATTATTCTGTTGAATGATGCTATCTAAATCCGTATCTGGGTCTTTATGGATCTTATAGGGCGAGGCTTTAATCTCAACAGGAGGTTCACCATGTTCAATGGTCAGACTCCTAAGAGGTGGATACTCAGATTCTATGATTTTTCCGCTACCAGAAAGGTTCCATTCAGTAGTTTTCTTTCTGACAGTAATTGGATTGGATTCTTTAAAAGGATAGTTAATATTGTTATCTGAAGCATACATCTCAAACCAATCAAAAAACAATATATGAACTTTATGCAAATTTACAAATTCATAATAAACTTGTTGAATTTCTTTTCTTTGGTTTAAGAAATGTTTAAAAAACCAAAGTTTTTTTTCTTCATTGGAATTAGAATAAAATTCATTATGAAGAAGAGTTTTATCTAATTCAAAGTCTTTTTCAAGAACATTTATTACATTTTCAGTAACAGCAGAAAATGTAGGAGAAGTTGGAGGAGAAGGTTCCTTCTCTTCCTAGCTTTGGCGACTAGTGTAGATAGGATGGGGAACACTAGTTGCATAGTCAACTGAATGTATGGAGGAACTAGGTATATCCGAGGTGGAAAACCTAAGTTGACTATTTACAGGTTGGAAAGGAAGATTTATAACAGAGGGTATTCTTTAAAATTTCTTTTGTAAATGAGGAATTGAATCTTTATCGGAGAATCTAGAGGATATAGATCTCCTAAAAGACAGTTTGACTTTACCATCTGAATACTGAGTCACATTTTGTAATTCTGTATTTGGCTCAAGTTGTTTTGGAATCACTGGTTGAGTGGCTCCTTCAAGAATCCATTCATCTGGAAGATTGATATCTTTCCATTGGATTGGTTTTGGAATGACGGTGTTGGCTTTAGACATATCAGTCTGCAAGAGAAGAGTTTCATCTCTTTTTTACTGGAATTTATGTTGCGTATTGAACGTTGAAATCATGGCTTTATATGATATTTTGAAAATTAATGCAACTGGAACATATCCTTCTAACATGTGATAATTATGCGTTTTGATCTGTAAAATCATGCTTTTCAAAATATTCTTATCTTTTAAAGAAACCGTTATGTTAGGATAACAATAAAAAGAAATGGGTCCTTTACAGAGACTAGATTCAATACTACTGAGTAAGGAATCATTAAAGGAGATGAACCTCCCATCTCTGAGGACAGCAAGAATGGAAGTATTTAGTCCTACCTTAGTTAAGGGTTTTATGCCGACTTGAATTAAACCGATATGAATATAATTGAAATTCTTTTTTTTTAATTTCTTTAAAGAATGTTCAGAGAACAAGTGAATTGTTTCAAAAGGTTTTGAAAGTGTGATATCTCTTTCTTCTGTCTTTATAACACAATCTGTCTTTAGAAAATCAAGTTTTTTCATTTTATAAATCTTATCTTTAGAAACTTTTGACAAATCCCAATTGTCAATTGCTTTATTAAAATATTCAATAATGAATTCTTCTGAATTCACCACGTTCTTTGAAACACTAGTCTTCTCGGAAGAAGAGCTAGAGAAAGATTATGTTCTATGCAGTAGAGAATCCATGCAATTTAAAACTTAAATTAAAACCTATATGAATGCCTACAGGTATGGTATTACTGCCCTAAGCGGAAAACCTTATCTTAAGATGGGACTTACTACCAGTAAAGAATTCAGCAAACACACTGATTTTTAATAAAAGAAATAAACAACACAGATGCTTTACCAAATATTACACCTACTTTCCCTGTGTTCTGATACCAACAACACAGATCCGAGATCGTGGAAAAGGTTTATAAAGATAAGATTTATAACAAATGCAGTTTCTAAAGATAAGATTTATAACACAATCTGTCTTTAGTAAGTCCCATCTTGAAAATTCTCAGAATGCCCCCCAAAATCTGAGGAGTCTAAGTCTTCCTCCCGATTTAAATACAAAGACTGGGTCTTTAATTGTAGCGAAACTGTAGCTTTCAATACTGTAGCGAGTCTGTAGCTTCACAACTGTAGCGAGTCTGTAGCTTCACAACTGTAGCTTGAAACAGTGGCTTTGCAAAACAAAATTACATGGAATTATAAAAGGGGAAAAATCGGGTGAAGAGACATGTGCGCTCTCACTTGTGTCCAGGGGACCACCCAAAGTATTCCAAGTAATAAGGTAATTTTTACAGTAGAATTTTACAGGAATTATAAAATTGAATACAAATGATAAATACAGAGAAAAATAGAAAATTAGTACTCTTTTTATTTTTTTTTTTAACAATGCTTTATAGGAGGGAAGATGCCGAAGTAACTTAACAATGCTTTACAGGAGGGAAGATGCCGAAGCAATCATCTTCATTATCATCTCCAAGGGAAATGAATGGCTCGGCTTCTCCAGAAGAGCTTGAACCGGAACTTGCAACTGATGGCTCAGATCTCGAAGCGAGAAGCTGTTCCATGACTTTAAAATATTCTTCTTCTGTGTTGGCATCGGCCAAAAGATATTGGGCTTTGGATTTTTGGGTAAGGAAGGTTCCTTGGGCTTTAATGTCTTTGATGGTTGGTTGTAGAAGGCTTTTAGAGGAGAGCCAATTTTCGATCATGTTAACAGTCAATTTGGACTGTTCATAAAATTTTGACCACCATTTGACTTTGAAGGTTCTTTGTAGAATTAATTGGGCATCTTGTGGATGGTATCGAAAGTTCCACATCCAAACCCAAGGGAGAAAGAAATTTGTACAGAAGCAGAGAAAATGAGGAAATCGTTTCTCAGACTCTGTAGGTACATAGTGGATTTTAAAAAGATTTAGGCACTGGATGACATTTTGGGTGAGGATTTCAGGGCATGGCCCAAAATAATTCCACCACTGTTGGAACCAGTTTGGAAGACTTTAGACGGTTATTTTTGAGTTGAATAAAAATAACCAAGAATGGGTCTTTTTTGGGTTTTGTATAAAAAATGTATTAAACCAAGCCTGTTGATAATCCCAGTAGGAATAGGATAGGTAGTGTGGTAAACGCATTTGAAAATTGGCGGGGAAAGGCTTTAGTATGTGAAGTTGGTCTCCCCACTGTTTTGGGCTCAAAACTTTTAGAATGGTGGCTGTGGAGTAAGCTGGTTTTGTATGGGTTTCACTGAGGAAGAAGTATTTGAATTTTACAGACTCAGAAGACTCCAAAATGCTTTGGTAATAAGACTGAGGTTTTGTCAAATCCCAAGGTTTGAAAAACCAGCCTTTGGGAAAAAAATTTGAAATTGCTTGAAAAGGATCAGTGTGGTAAAAACCATCTTCTATGGATAAAATATTTTGGAAATGAGTTTTATCATACCAATCCGATGTTTTCTTTGAAAGTTTTGTTTGGGAAAGAACAATCTGAGAAGATGAACTTTCACTAGAAAGAATTACATTTTGTGAAGGAGGTTTATAAATTTCTTTAGAAATAGGTTTTTCTTCTTTAGGAGAAATCTGGATTTGAGAAAAACTTTGTAAGGCGAGCAGAAACTCAGGGGATTTAGAAATGGATTTCATCCATTCATTTACCTGCTCCCAGGAGGCAAGGGCTTTGGATTAGGCTTCTTGGTCTTCAATAGCGTCAATCCAAGACTTTATAGGCATTGCTGAAGAAAGCAATTTTACTTTAGGTGGAGAGGATTGGGAGGCTTTAGGGGTTGATTTGGGTAAGGGTTCTGTGAGGATCCCTTTCCCTTTGTCTCATCTTTTGGGCGGCATTATCTGTTTTGAAGAAATTCCCTGGTTAGAAAATCAGGGAGAGAATTTGTATCTCCCTTAATAAATTCAATATCAAAATCAAAAACACTTAAAATGGCTTGCCATCGTGCAAAAATCTGTTTAGATGCAATGTTTTGAACATCTTTTTCCAAAACGTGTTTTGCAGCTTTGCAGTCAATTCTAAGCAGAAATTTTTTATTTAATAAATCGCTTTGAAATTTGGAAATGCATAAAACAATGGATAAAATTTCTTTTTTAATAGTAGAATAATTTTTCTGGCATTCATTCCAGTGTGCAGAAACATATTGTACTATTTGTTCTTTATTATTATTAACTTGTTTTAATATCCCACCATAACCTAGGTCTGATGCATCAGTCTCAACAATTTTAGGCAATGCAGGATTTGCAAGAAATAAACATGGAATGTTTTTAACTATAGTCTTTATATGTTTAACAATTTTTGTATGTTCTTCCGACCATGCAACAGGAGTTTTCTTTAACCTATCATGCAATGGTTTGGCGATCCTATTGATATTAGGACAAAAATCAAGAACATAATTTATATATATATATATATATATAACCTTAGATACTATATTCAATTAATGTATCTATAAGATGAGTAGTTCAATTAAATATAACTATCAATTATATAGTTATTTTTTAAAATAATATGTTTATAACATACATACATTAATTAAGTGATTATTAATTAATTAATCATGTTTTTCAAAATAATTTTGGGAATCATGTTTTGTTGCAGTAAAGTAATGATCGTTTATCATCAATTGCTTTGTTTGTCTTCTTTTTGACAAATATAATCTTGGGAACATCAGATCATGTGTTTCACACTTGTCGCAATCATTTAAACAACATATAAATATCTAAAAACTTTATTTTAAATTGCATCTCGAATGGTATGGGAAATAATGTGTCATATATTTACCAATTACTTAATACTTGTTTATAATTTTAGTTACATTTTTTTATTATTCAATTGATTAATGTCATATCATTTGAGATGAAATTTTATACTGTGATAATAGCCGTTAATCTTACTCAATTATTTTGCGAAAAAACTTCAACCGTTGGTCCGTTGTCTATACATGCACTATTGCTTCCCTTCTTTTTGGTAGTTGATAATGGTATTTAATTAATGAGTTCAATGGTATTTATAACTTTGTCCGTCTTTTTTATTCCAATTATTTGTTTTGTGGACCATGTTGCGCACATGCAATAACTCTAGCCGTTAATCTTACCTACTTATTGTAGGATGAAACCTGAGCCGTTGATCCATTATCTAGAGTCTTCCATGGATTATATATATATATATGCTACGTTGGCAGTGCAGTGTCGGCTACTTGATCTATCTATAAGATCAAACCAGAAATTAGAAATCGCTCAAACTCAACTACTTACCTTTTGAGTTTTGAATACGGTTCACCCGAAGCTAGCAAAGATCTTTTCTCTTTCTGACTTGAAGATCATGGAAACTCCTTGCGCAGGTTTATATATAGGCCATGCATTTTTAATTGAACATCATTTATAATTTTTATTTTAATACGTGTATTTTATAATATGAACTTTTCAGGTAATAACGATTGGACTGAAAGTTGGGGTGACCCATATCTTGGAAGTGTTGCTGATGATGAGGTTGTGGATCACAATCTTGATTTTCTTCTGATTTCTCAATATAGAGGGAACCCTAATCACGCTGGTTAAATATAAACAGAGTTACTCTTTTGGATGTGTTATATGTAATAATTGAATAAATGGTGGGCACCGTTCGTTGTCATTACCAGTCGATGGTTCGCGTGAATGCCAGTTTGTTTTAGTTTAATTAGTAAGATCTCTTGAGATATGCAAGAGATTTTCTTTGTTTGTATTCATGCAATTTGTCTTTCTTAATAAATAAAATTATTGTGCATAGTATGTAATATTTTGTTTGTGCCATATCTTTTTAATTATGCTTTCTCTTTTCTTGAATATTTTTGTGAAACAAACTCTGGATATTTATTAGTAATCAACTAATGTTGTAGGTCGCAGCGGACAAGATCTTTATAACTAATGAAGAATGTTTTATTTGTTTAAATAGCACGTATCATCGTAAAAAAAAAAAAAGGCATTACAACTTTTTCTCCCATTTTTAAGAAGCATGTCCCTAATGACAACTTCCTCTCTGCTAAATACAATTTCATCAAGGAATACTTTCTCTCCACTATCTAATAAAATTAGTGAAGACATCAGTAATATTTCAGGCTACGACATCAATTAATACCCCAAATTAAGATTTTCGGGGTGGAAAGGAAAGCAAGTCACGCCTAATACAGGCACGAGCAGTTACTAAAATGTGAATGCACAATTTTTTTTTTTCATTTGCAGATACTCATTGTTAGAAAACGAAAGGTTTTCTCTAGACTCATGAATTATGCAGTAGAGGTGTGCGTTACAGAAAGCTAAACTAGAAAATTAAATATATACGATTATGCCATAAATCTAGGGATTATGGAATTAATTATTTGCTGTTTTGCTTCTTGATCTATATTACTTATTATGGGATTAATTATGGAATTACATGAATGGGAAGAAATCACGAAATAGAGCCAACAAAAATTGCATGGACAATCAGGGGCGATCTTCTAATTTTCTTAATTTGCATTTATAAATAACGAAATCTGATTTGGTGTTTGCCATCGCATATGTACTTGTGCGTGTCTGGCCATGTGTCACTTGATCATTAGTCAGACTTTTAGATGCCAGCTGATAATCAGATGACACGTGGCCTAACGTGCAAAATAACATACACGACTATGCATACCTGCCCAGAGAGTTATAAATAAATAATTAAAACAATTATATATTAACAAGATTGAGATTAACGAATTAATTTGGTGATAACAGTATTTTAGCTGAGGAAGAAAATAGAATTAAGTCCGCTACGAATATTCAATAGCCTATTTTAATAATAAAAAATGTTGATCGAAAAAAGTGATCTCATGTTTACCTACCTAATTATTAATCGCTAAATTCATTCCATTTGACATTTATTGACTTTATAAACACACACTATTTATTTCCATATCTAATTCGTTCTTTCAAAATACATCTACCCTTTCTTTTAAATATATAATTATTTTTTGGCTATGATGAGATCTTTTATAGGGTGGGAATTTTTACCATATAATAATCATGTTTATAGGAGAATTTTTAAAGTACATTAAAAATACTTTATTCAAAATATATGTGTATATATAACATGCCTAGTTTAATTGTATGCCAAATGTTATGTTACATTTCATGTAACATACACACTCCATAACAACTACATAAATTGTGTGAGCCCATCATTTATGTGGTTGCTGTGGAGTGTATGTTATATTTAATGTAATATAGGGACTCCCTAATTGTATACAACCATCAATTATGTAGTGATTTTTATATCTTTTAATTAAGTGCAGTAACACAGGTGCACTCTAAAAACTCTTTTCTTTAAATACTGATTGCAAAAAGTGTGAATCATGTTGTGCAGCAATAAAGTACAAGATGGATAAGTGTGAATCATGCTGTACTGCAATAAAGTACAAGATGGTTTATCATCAGGATTCCCCTTAGGTGCAACAGTGGCACCGTGCCACAGTTGCACCTAGTCGTTGGATGCAGTTGGATGTCAGTGGATCCCACCAATCTAACTGCATCCAACGGCTAGGTGCAACTGTGGCACGGTGCCACTGTTGCACCGTAGCCTGATCCTTATCATCAATTACTTTGTCCGTCTTCTTTTTGACAATTATATATTTTGTGGACCATCAAACCATGTGTTTCACACTTGTTGCAATCATTTAAAAAGCAGATAAATATCTAAAAATTTTATTTCGATTTTGTTTCTTTCGTGGCAAATAATGTGTCGTATATTTATTAAATACTTGACGATTGTTTATAATTTTAATAACATTATCTCACTATTTAATTGATTCATGTCATATCTATGGGTGTTTTGAATTTAATTTAATCTATCTAATCCATTAAAAATCTCATTTATGGATTGATGGATTGGATTCAATTGATAATTTAAAAATTAACAGATAGTGGATTAGATATGGATTTACTTATGTAAATCCACAAACAAAAATATTAAATTAAAAAATAAAACTTGTAAATGTGGCATTACTACTTACTAATGAATAAATTAATTAAAATATAATTACATTAATACCATATTATATCTTATCCAATTATAATAAAAAAATTAAATAATCAAATATTTAAATAAACAAATATAGCTTCTTAAATAGTTAGTTTTAATAATTTTAGTTAATTTTTATATTTTAATCTAAACAAATGTGATCTTTTCCCTTTGCTGTGTTATATTTTGAAACTTTAAATGTATTATTCTGGTTTTATTTAAACAATTAATTTATTTAAATATTATTCAATTTTGAATTTAATTAGTAATAAAATTATTTTTATATTAGATTTTCTTATTTAATGAATTGATGGATTGGACAAAATTAAAAACTGTTAATTCACAAATCAATTAATAAAATGGTGATTGGATATGGATTAGGTCAAATTTATGTCTGATCCACAAACTTATTGATTGGATTTAAATTAAATTTCACCAATTCGTGAATTGGATTGAATTGAAAATTTATAATTCGCAAATTCGTGAATTAGATATGAATTTATATCCAATATGCAAAATTTCATCCGCGAACACCCCTAGTCATATCATTTAAAATGATATTTTGAGTTGTGTTCACAGCCGTTAAACTTAATTATTTTGCAAAAAACCGTCAACTGTTGATTCGTTGTCTATGCCATGCATTTTGCTTCGCTTTTGTTCGATAGTTGATAATGGTATTTAATCATTTTCTTTGTCTTCCTTTTTACAGTTACTGATATTATTGTGGACTAGACGTTGCATATTTCGCAGTTATCACAATCTTTTGACCATGGCCCTTAATCTTGACAATTTATGGATTATAACAAAACTTCAGCCGTTGATCCGTAATTAATGAATACCATGGTACTGTTGACTACTTGATTAGGATCCTTGACTTTATTAAAATCTGAAAAAGTTATTAAATTGTGTAGTTTAATAGTATTGTGCAATTATGCCATTAAACTTCATAATTTAATAATTTTCTTAGATTTTTATAAAATTCAAGATTTTGGATACATACATATATGTATGTATGTGTGTATGTATCATATCATATCAAACCAGCAGAAATGGAAACTCGTTCAAGTCTACAACTTTCTTTTGATTACAGTTCACCAAAAGCTAGCAGAGAACTTTCCCTTTCTGATTTGAAGAATATATGGAAACTCGTTGCGCAGGTTGTTTTTTAAGCCAAGTTCATTTGAATATTACTTATAATTCATGTTTTAATTTATGTACATGTGAATAAGCATTGCTGTTGACAAAGACTTAAAAAATGACAATTTTAATCTTCTTGTAGTTCCCGGATCTAGAAAAATAATTTACTAGGGGTTAAATTAAATAACAACAAAATATAAAAACTGAAACTTGAATATATAAAATTTTTTATAACACATTTACAATTGTTCTCTACGTGATTTCATATTCTGAAAACATTGTGCAATAGATTCATTATCAACACTATTAAATACATCCTTTATTACATAAACAATCAAATTATTATTTATCCATTCATCTCCCATCCGATTGCGAAATTTATTCTTCACAAATTTCATTGTTAAAAATATTCTCTCTTATGTGGTTGTAGAAACTGAAAGAACGGGGCTATTTGATAATCTGACAGGGATTATTTAAAAATTTATTAATTTTTCTTTTAAACAAAAAGGAGTTTTTTTTTTCAGTTTTTTCAGTGGGAGCTTGAGCCCCCACTAGTCCTACACTACATCCGCCTCTGAACTGGTTCCTTAATACAGGAGGAACCCTAACCATATTGGTTAGGTACATGTTGTGTTCTCTTTTGTCTTATGTTTAATTGAATAAAAATATGAGTATTGTTGTTGTCTGTCAATTATAATATTATATGAGTGTAGATTTGTTTTCAGCTGACATAAAATTGTATGACTTTGCTCGACTTTGTTCATATTAGTTTAGCTATTTATGCTCCAGTTCTTCTTCAATATTTTTATTAAACAGACTCTACATGTTTATTAGTTAGCTAATTTTTGCAACTTACAGAGAACTGAGACCTTAATAACTCATTAACAATGTTTATGTTTTATAAATAGTGCTTATCATCGTGATAATGGCAAGAAAACTTCCTCTCTGCTAAAACCAATACATCGAGGAATATTATCAAAGTCGCAAAAAATAAATTCACTACAAGAAAAAGTGATTTATATGACCGTTATTTTGCAGTTACATATGACCTTTTGTGATGGCTTTGTAACTGTAAAGAGGAGTTAGAGTCTCTCCAAAAAAAAGTCTATTAATTTTACTTTTCAATTATTTTATTTGGTTAATTATGTGACAAAGAGGAGAGTGAAAAAATATATTATTTTTTAAAAGACTCTTCAAATAGAAATAAATTAATATTATTTTAATCAAATAAATATTTTTTCAAAAGAAAAATAAATTCTCTCTCTCGAATAAAAGGTAATAAAATATAAATTGAAGAGAAAGAAAACAACACTACAAGTTTAAAGAGAGAATTATTTTTCATTCGAAAAATCTTAATTAGAGTATATTTTGGGGTCTTAAATGCTGATGTGACTCTTTAAATAAGTAATAAAATCTTATTTGAAGAGCATTTTGGAGATGCTTTTATACGCGCCGCGTTCCAAATTAAATGTTGTGTAACCGTCTCTTTTGACAGGGAAATTGCAGTTGCAAAACCTAGTAACAGCCACCAAAATAGAAGATCGCAGAATAAGATGAAGAAGAAGATCGTCGGCATTTTCCATTTACCGGCGACATGTTAGTGTTAGGATTAGGATTTTGGTTTTCAAAATGGACAGGAGCAGCGAATTTGGGATTTGGTTTTCAAATGGAAATAGTTATTTTTTTCTTTTTTGAATTATTGTTAATATTTTTCTAATTAAAAACAAATTAACAATTTTATTATTAACAATTTTCAAGAATATTTTCATTATTATTGTATGAAATGATTTAGTAACTTTACTAATTGACACATAGTTAGTATATATGTGACGGCTGTCTGACCGTCATATAAGAGGCCACAAAAGCCGTATACGGTCACGAACCACTGTGTAAAAAGCCGCTTTTGCGGTCACATATATCCTAATTTCTTGTAGTGAAAAACAAAAGTTAAAAAGACATTAATGAGATATAATTTTCAGCATCATATATGTAAACATAGAAATTTGACGTTTTAACTATGAAATATGAAATGATATTTTTTTTTAATAATGCAATAAAATATTATTAAAGGAAGAAAGGGGAAAAGAAAAATAACAAGTCAGTTAATGTGTAACGATCTTTCGAAAGCCTCCGTAACCTCTCTTACTTCGATTACGTAAACACATGAATGTGATAATTAATCATGAGTTCACACGTGAATCACGTTTAACTCCCATTGCAATAATGTTTACACGTGAATCGCGTTTCAAAGATGCATCGCCCAAAAAAAAATTAAAGATAATTAATGAGTTCAATTGAATATTGGTAGACAATTATTTATATAGCTAGCTACACAAATTCCTATATATACTTGGAAGCAGTAGCCGGTCGAGAATGGAAAGAAATCACCAAACAGAGCCAAAGATTGCATGGACAATCACTGGAGATGTAATTTCTTTGTTTACGGTTATAAATAAGTAAAACAATTAATTATTAACAAGATTATTGTTATGGGATTAACAAATTAATTCGGTATTTAATTGTTTTTTAGCAGGGGATCAATAAATAGAAGTGTGCTACGTATATTTAATAGTCTACTGTAATAATAAAAAAAGAAAAAGGTTGATTGAAAAATTAAAGAGATTTGATGTGTATTTATCTATTTATCAATCATTAAATTCATTCCATTTTACGTTTAACAGACTTTCACAGAATTTTATTTCCATTCCACAGTCCATACCCAACTCTTTCCTATATATAAATCCTCCATTCCGTTCTTTTGTTAATCCCAAAATCCTTCGCACCTCTCCGACTCCAAGGCTCCACGAGTGCGTCATCTCCAAAATACCGAAACAAGTTAAATATTTTATTTTACTCGACATCACTGCTTCAAAAATAGGGTTGATTTTTTTTTTCAATAATAAGCGTATATCTGTTTATTTATGCTCAACGACCAAAAAAACAATGACAAGCTTCAGAAAAAGGAGTCCCTAACAAGGCAAGCAACGAAAAAAAAGGTTAAAAAGTTGAACTAAAACATTTATGTTATAAAATAAATAAATAACAGAAAATTTTGAATTAAACAAAGTACTTAAAAAGTACCTTATTACTAAGCTTATTAGTGATAAGCTTTTGAATTTTATTATCACCAAGACGAATGAATACGTTACATATATATAGAATTGGAAAGTTGAGGGGTAAATGATGATTTACCAATGTGGGATAAATGGTGGAAGTTCATCATTATGTTTGTAATCATCACTTGCCGATGTGGGACATTTTTCACTTACAAAACCGTGAAAGTTCACCTATTAGTTATAACACTCCCCCTTGAACTTTACCATTTATGTACTTAATTAGGTTTGTTTAATACGGCCTCGTTAAAACCTCACCAGTAAAATTTAGTGGGATAAAACCTGGTCGAAGGAAAAAGAGTATAATACACATTTGTCTATATAGATGCAAGAACTCCTATCTTCAAAATATGCTCCCCCAGATGAAATATCTCCTCAACTGTCAAGTATCAGTTTGATAATCTGTTGAGTCGACGCATGCCAATATTGTGAACTAACTTCTCGTGGGAAAAACTTTAGTGAAAAGATCATCAAGATTATTAATGGAGTGTCTTTACTTTACATCAATTTTCTTGTCCTGCTACAGCTCATTAGTGTAGAAAAACTTTGGTGAGATATGCTTAGTTCTGTCTCCCTTTATGTATCCTTCTCTGATTTGAGCAATATAGGTAGCCTTGTCTTTGTGTATAATTGTTGGAACATCTGTTGCGAAGGCCAAATTGCACGTGCTTTGAATATGATGGATAATAGACCGCATCCAAATACACTCTCTACTTGCTTCATACAGTGTACAGATCTCTGAGTGATTAGAAGAGGTGGCACCGAAAGTTTGCTTTGTAGATCGCCACGAAATTGTTGTTCCATTGTAAGTGAAAACATATCCTATTTGTGAGCGGACTTTGTGGGGATCAAATAGGTAACCTGTGTCTGCATAATCGATAAGACTAGGATTCTCTGTTGGCTCGTTTGAAAGAACCCAAGTTTGACGTTCCACGAAGGTATCGAAACATATGTTTGATGTCATTTCAATGTCAATGTGTGGATGCTAAGCTAAATCTCTCCAATAAGTTCACAAAGAATGCAATGTCTAGTTTGGTGCATTGAGCTAGATATAATAAAGTGCCGATTGCATTTAAATATGGCACTTCTGGACCAAGTATCTTTTTGTCATCCTCTTTGGGCCGGAATGGATCCTTTTTAGGAACGAGAGATCGAACAACCATAGGAGTGCTTATTGGATGAACATTATCCATATTGAATCGTTTTAATATTTTCTCAATATCAGGTTATTGATGACTAAGCACTCCGTTTGTTTTATGCTCGATCTATAGGTCGAGACAATATTTTATTTTCCCTAAATATTTCATTTCAAATTCTCTCTTTAAATATTCAGTAGTTTTTAGGAGCTCTTCAAGAGTTCTATTTAAATTCATGTAATCAACATAGACTGCTACAATTGCAAATCCAGATTCTGATTTTCTAATGAATACGCATGGGTAAATTGAATCATTTTTGTATCCTTCTTTAATCGAATATTCACTCAAATGATTGTACCACATGCATCTAGATTGTTTTAATCTGTATAATGACCATGGTAATTTCCCTGAACATAGATTACGATCTTTTTTATTTAAATGCTTCATGCATTTTGAATCCTTTAAGGATTTTCATAAAAAAATAATGTCGAGTGACCCATACATCTATACGGTCACTACATCCATGAGACGCATGTCAAGTCTTTCAGAGACTACTAAGCTGATTAGAAATTGAAACATAATAGCATCTGAGAATATGTATCCTCATAATCAATACCAGGTCTCTAGGAGAAACCTTGTGTGACTAGTCGCGCTTTATATTTGGTAATTTCATTATGCTCATTACGTTTCCTTACAAATACCCATTTGTATCCAACGGGTTTGACATCTTTAGGTGTCTGAACTACAAGTCCAAAGACTTTATGTTTAGCCAGAGAACTTAATTCTGCTTGAATCGCATCTTTCCATTGAGGCCAATCATGCCTTTGCCTACATTCATCATCAATTTTATGCTCGAAATCCTTTGTAATTTCAATAGCTACTGTGAATGAAAGCACATTGTCGATGTTTATTTTATTATGATCCCATATTTCCTTTGTATAAGTAAAATTTACGGATTTTTCCTCATTTTTATATTCTCCTACCTCTTCATGGGTTACTGTCTCTTTAGGAACATGTGCCTCTTAAGGAACCATCAGTTCTTCTAGTGAGTTAGATAATGTGGGTATGTCTATAGCTCGAGCTTTATTTTCAACAGGATCCTGATTTTTTATTCTCTTCTTTTAGGGAGCACTGTCTTTGGAACCAAGTGGTCTACCACGTTTTTGTAGCCTAATAAATAAGTTACCACTTTTACACTTGATTATTCAACAGGAACAACCACCCGGGCTGACGTATTAGCAGTTGGAATGTGTGACTTGGTTGCCTTCACTATATCTGTAAAGGCATCTGATAATTGATTTGTAATTTGCTGTAAATGTACTATCCTTCGCACTGCATTTTCACATTGATTGGTGCGAGGATCTAGGTGACACAAAGTGGGAACTTTCCAAGAGAATTCATGCCTTACTTCAAGAGGCTTTCCATTTCTCAATGATAGAAAAATTGTCTCATCAAAGTGACAATCTGCAAAACGTGTGGTGAAAAGATCACCCATCAAGGGTTCAAGATATCTGATAATTAAAGGTGATTTAAAGCCAACATAAATATAAGAACATACACAACACAACCAAAAATGTGTAGATGGGAAATGTCAAGTTGTCGATCAAGTACAAGCTGTGATGGAGAATATTGATGATAAGTGATGGGTCTAACACGAACTAATGCTGCAACATGTAAAATAGCATGACCCCATGCATATATTGGTAATTTTGTATGCATAAGCAAAGTTCCTGCAATTACCTGCAATTGCTTAAAAATGATTTTGCCAATCTATTTTTGTATATGTACATGTGGAATTGGATGCTCAACATCGATACCTGCTGATGTACAGTAATCATCAAATGTCTAAGATGTAAATTACCAGTATTATCTAGATGTATGGTTTTGATTGGATAATCTAGAAATTATGCCCTTAATCTTATAATTTGGGCAAGTAATCTTGCAAATGCAACGTTGAGGGTGGATAATAAACAAACATGTGACCACCATGCAGATGCATCAATCAACACCTTAAAGTAACAAAACAGTCCACTAGGTGGATGGATTGGCCCACATATATATCCTTGAACTCTTTGCAGAACCATTAGAGATTCATAACCAACCTTAGAAAGGAAATGGTTTAACTATATATTTTCCTTGTGAGCAAGCGATACAAACAATCTCATTGGACAATAAAATCTTCTGGTTCTTTAATGGATGTCCATAAGAATTTTCAATAATTCTACACATTATTGTAGATCTAGGATGTCCGAGACGATCGTGCCGCAACATAAATATCTTGGATCTGTGAACTTCTAATTCATCACTGCGTGGCTTTCAATTGCATTTATGATTGTATAATACAATCTGGGAATGCTTTGTGTTTTTCCAGTCTATATTTCTTTCCTAAGACATTTTTAGTAATGTAGAGATATTCCACATTATTTTCATTGGAAGTCTCAATATGATATCCATTTCGGTGGATATCTTTAAAGCTTAGTAGATTTCTTTTAGATTTTGCTGAATATAAAACATTCTGAATTATTAGTTTTGTTCCGCTTGCCAGCAAAAGTATAGCACTTCCAGAGCCTTCTATTAGGTCTGCATGACCAGATATAGTATTTACTTTTCTTTCAAGTAATTTTAGTTTGCAGGATTAGATATCATATTTATTTTTCCTTCAAGTAATTTTATCTCTAAGAAATATTTTTTATCTTGAAGAATAGTGTGTGTGGTTACACTGTCAGCCAAGTAAACATCTTAAGCCTTTGATTCTAAAATAGATAATTGATTTCTAAAATCCATAACCTTCATTAAACCAAAGTGTTAAACATCAAAATAAACATTGAGTACAATTGATAAAACTACAAATAGATACAAAAGTTAGCATATTAGCACCTAGCATAAAAGTTTGGACATTTCTATTATTACTTAATTTATCATTTTTCCCTCCATGTCTTCAAAAAAATCAAAGGCATCCGGATGAGTCAAATCGACAAGATCTGAGTTCTCGACTAAATTTGTCTCAATTTTTCCCTTTCCTTTCTTGGATGCCTGTTAAAGGTCCACCAAATTTTTTTCAGTCCGACAAGTTTGTGACCAATGTCCTGCTACGTCGATAACATATTTCTCCATTATCATTTCTAACATTATTCTTTCTTGCATCATTGGATTTAGGTCTCTCATAAACATTTCACTTTTGGTGGCATCCATATTTGTTGTTTTGTTGTCCTTCATGCTTATAACCACCACGATGGTAGTGACCAAGATCTCTTTTACCTCCTTGATTACGTTCACGATTGCTACATGTATTCACATTCGCTTCTAGGAATGGTTAAGAGCCAATTGGGCATAACTCATGGGTTTTTATCAGGAGGTCATTGTTTTTCTCAACAATTAAAAGAGTTGTTATCAATTCAGAATATTTGCTATATCTACACTCCTGGTATTATTGTTGCAAGACAACGTTTGATGCATGAAAAGTAATGAGTGTCTTTTCAAGCATATCTCTATCTGTAATTTCTACCCCACACAATTGTAGTTCTAGGCTTACGTGGAACATAATAGAGTTGTAATCAGAGACTCTTGTATAATCTTGGAATCTCAAGTTTAACCACTCGTGTTTGGCATTTGGTAGGGAAATATCCCTCTGATAGTCAAATCTTTCCTTGAGGTTACTCCATAAAATTAGTGGATCCTCCACTGTTAGATATTGAGCTTTCAAGCTCTTATGTATATGGCGGCGGAGGAAAACCATGGCCTTTGATTTTTCCCAGAGAGATGCCTCGTTTCCTTCTACTATAGTGCCTTCTAGGCTCATAGCTTGCAAATGCATTTTGGCATCCAATACCCAAGAAAGGTAGTTTCCTCCCCAAACTTCAAGAGCAGGGATTTGCATATTCGTGAGAGTTGCCATTTCTCTAGGACCCTTATTATTAATGATTAAAGAAAATAGAAATAAGTGTCACAATATAAATATTTAAGTATAAAAAAAATAGAAATTATAGAATATGTAGAAACTTTATGTAGTTGTTTAGAACTTCAAGTTCTCACCACCTCATTTGTGTTGTAGACTTCAGAATATAACAATAATATTCAAAGACAAGTATATGCAAGAACAAGTTATAATTTATTGAAATTAAAATAACTTAATAGGTAATTAAACCAGCCATATCAGCAAATAAATTAAATAGGGTAGGCGGTTGAACAAGTCATACAAGCAGATAAGTTAAAACAAGACAGGCGGTTGAACCAACCATGTAAATCAATATTAGAATAATAACATATTAATATAAAGATAATAATAATAATATAGGCGGTATTATAGAACCAGCCATAAAAAAGTTCATAAAAAATAAACAATATAACAAACTTATAATAATGGTGATAAAACATAAAAGAAATAAACATAAATAAACACAAGTAATAACTCATAATAATGATGACAAAGCATAAAAGAAATAAACATAAATAAACACAAGTAATAAAAATTCAACTACTCACGTCAAATCAGCCATCGTGTTGATAGCATGTTATAAAATAAATAGATAACAGAAAAATTTTGAATTAAACAAAGTACTTAAAAGTACCTTATTACTAAGCTTATTATTGATAAGCTTTCGAATTTTATTGTTACCAATGCGAATGAATACATTACATATATAGAGTTGGAAAGCTAAGGGGTAAATGATGATTTACCAATTTGAGATAAATGGTGAAAGTTCACCTATTAGTTTATAACAATTTACTTTTTTTTTTTTTTTAAGAATTGGTCATTTATATAGAATGACGGTCTGAGTGCCCAGAAGAGGGCCCGAGGAAGGAGCCGAAGGGCCCAGCAGTAAGAACTTTTCATTTTCCTGAAAATAAAACTCAAGAATATAATATTAATCCAAAAATAAACTAGTTAATTTTCTGTTGTAAGATAATAAGGATTAAGGAGCTTAACTAGTTAATTACCTTGCGACTTGTTTTCCTTTTGGTTGATATACTTATATCAATATTGTCATTTTCCTCTTCACAAACATAACGCCTATTTTTTAAATGTATAAATGATCACCAAAAAATAAAATTAAAAAGAAAGAGAGATGAATTAAATTTTTGTAACAACAATATTAAGTACTAGAGTACTGCTATAAACTCAAGCCTGACAAAAGGATGACAAAAATATAATCAAAATAACATCATTTTGAGTGAATTTAATATTTTTTTTTAAAACAAAAAAAAAAAACAAAACAACGTTGTTTTGAGTGTGTTTTTGCCAGCTTTTTGTCAAACTTTAGTTCCTCAAACATTTTTCTAGGTGTTAACTCATCATCATATTTTAATCTAACAAAACATAAAATAAAATCTTACATCCCCTTAGTTACCTTAGTAACTGCTCCAAAATGCTTGAATTTGACATTCTCAATCTCTATTTCAAAAGGAAGTTTCGTCCATCGATTATTAACTTTCATCCTTATAGCTGGCACTGAAGAAGGAAGGCTCATATTCTAGTGGCAGTGGGATTTTAACTCTAAGTGCAAATGTAGTTAATTAATTCCAAGTACTAATGGACGGTAAGTAAGACATCAGTGCTACCCTGTTCTTTTTATCAATCGGTAGACCTGGTACGTCCCCCAAATTTGCACCTTAATAACAACAAGTAGCCACAATTAGCCATGAAAACCAAAAACTCCGCGCAGCATGTGCAAAATGGAACATGTCTATCACATCATTTATGTAAGTAATAAAATCTTCCCATAAATATATCTAATTTTAAAATTAACCAATCATTATTGTGATTAACTAGTATGATTTCATTAAAGGTTGAACGATCGCACTAAAATGTCTAATGAACATATAAAGCACTACATATAATCTTAACTTTCTAAAGTTATACTCTAAAGTTTATTTTGAGCACTCTATTACTCTGCACACTCATTTAATAAATTTTAAAATATAATTTTTACTAGCACACTTTTCAAATACCAAAACAGTCCTTTATTAAACCCATACTAATAATTATTTTTTTATTTTTTTATACACCCACCACTTCAAGAAAACTGGCAATAGATGATAGATAACTTGTGACTGACTTGTCTTATATCATAAAAATATAATAGACTTGTGATAAAATTTTTAATCTATCATGGATTAATGATGGTTTTGTGATAGAATTATTTTCTATCACGGATTAATGATGGTTTTGTGATAGAATTATTTGATATCATGGATTAATGATGGTTTTGTGATAGAATTATTTGCTATCACGGATTAATGATGGTTTTGTAATAGAATTATTTTCTATCACAGATTAATGATGGTTTTGTGATAGAATTATTTTCTATCACGGATTAATGATGATTTTGTGATAAAATTATTTTTTATCAGGAATTAATAATGGTTTTGTGATAGAATAATTTTTTATCACGAATTTTTTTTTTATTTAGCCACGTGTCAACTTATAATTCATTACTTAATATGTGAACAATTACACTATTTTTAATGTTGACTTTACTTTGGCGCTATTTTGACCAAAATTTTGAGTTTTTTTTTAAGCAAAATGTTATATGAATCAAGAAACGTCATCGTTTCGCATAAGTTGGAACGACGTTTTGATCATAAATTTAAAATATTAAATTTTTAAAATTTTTAATTCTAAAATAAATTTTAAAAGTATGTTTGTCTAAGTATTTTTCACAACATACACACAAAAGACGAAGGGGTTTTTTATTAAATATGCCTTAAAAGAAGGGTATTTAGTTAAATATACCCCATGCTTGAAAATTATTTAACTATGCCTTTTTATGTGGTACATTGTCTAAAATATCCCTAAAGAAAAATATAAAACACACACAACTCACAACACTCTTTACTTCTCACTCTTTTTGTTTACTCCACACAACAAAAACTCACACCACACTCAAAATCACTCACAAATAGCTAATGTACTGAGATTTTTGTTTGCAGCTGGGTGTATTATTCATCCCATGAATAAGGTATTTGAAACTTTTTTTTTTTTAAATTTTGGGCTATTTATTCAATTTGTTGACATTATATTATTTTTAGGGTTTTGTTTGGTTTGTGATAAACACTAAAGCAACTCATATTTTCATTACATTTGCATCATATGACTATTATTTGATGGATTTTATAACTACATTCGTTAAAACCTGAAGTTGTTGTCAATTTTTTTTCTGCACCCGACATACACGACAACAGTCATGTATGTATGTATTTACACGACTATAGTCGTAAAAATGTGCAAAAAAATTCAATTATTATAACACCTTATCATTCTATTGGTTCAAAAAATATATTTTTTTCACTATATATATCCTTTTACTATTACTGGACTATAATCGTGTGTGTTAATAAGTTACATGACTACTAGCGTATACGTATAAACTTACATACTATAATTGTGTATATATGTAAAATGTTCCAATTGTTATGAGATCCCAACATTTTTTTAAGAAGAAATATGTCCTCTGATTATTTACTAAGTCATGTATTTTTGCAACTTACACCACTTCTGTCATGTATTTATGAATTTACACGACAACAACCGTGCAAGTTTGAAAGATATAGTAGTTGTTATGACACCTAGCATTCTGTTAGTATAAAGATTACAATTATATTTTATTAAATATATCATCTAATTGTTTACAAAACTATAGTTGTGTATTTTAGCAAGTTACACAAATATTGTCGTGTAAACTATCAATTACACGACGTTAGTCGTGTAAATAGGCAGACATATCCACACTTCGTTATAAATCTTGTTTGATTTTATTTTTGTATTTGTTGTATAATCAACTGTTGTATTATTACAGTAATGAGGTTTTGCCCCCTATGGAAAAGCGGAAAAAAGGTCGACCACAACAAATTAGGATAACATCACAAGGCGAAGAGAAGTTGCGCTGTAAGTGTGGTAGGTGTGGTTCTCGAGGACATAATCGACTAACTTGCAGTGCACCAATCTCACTTTCTAACAATGAGCCCATAGTTAGACCAAATGAAACATAAACAAGCACATGTACTACTATGAACCTTATATACTTGTTATTTTTTGTTGTTTTAATTTTTTGAATATCTTTCATATTTAGTGATAAATTTCTACCTTTTTTATTTCGCAGATGAATAAACGTATTTGTGTAGCTTTCTAAGAATAAGTATTGAAGGGAGGCGACCAGATGCTTATAAAATTTATGATGAATGTTAAACAACTTCTATTGTATTACGACTTATTTACGATTTCAATACGTATTGGATTTATGTTATTTGATAGGCAACCGGACTACAGTTAGTTTCATTTATTTGAAGTTTGATATGTTAAAGTCTATATTGATTGTGTCATCAATATAATGAATGATTGAAAAGAGTTTTTCTTCTGTACACATACCTGAGTACAATCGTGTAATATGGCTATTACAGAACTGGTCATGTTTATTTCTAAATACTCGACTACAGTCGTGTATCTGTGCAAATACCTGACTGCAGTCGTGTATTTTGTCACATAGAGCTTGTCATGTTTATTTCTAAATACCTGACTACAGTCGTGTATCTGTGAAAATACCCGACTGCAGTCGTGTATTTTGTCATAGAGAGCTTGTCATGTTTATTTCTAAATACCCAACTGCATTTGTGTATCTGTGCAAATATCCGACTGCAATATTTCTAAATACCCAACTACAGTTGTGTATCTGTGCAAATACCCGATTGCAATCGTGTATTTTTTCACAGAGAGCTTGTCATGTTTATTTGTCAATACCCGACTGCAGTCGTGTATCTGTGCAAATACCCGACTGCAGTCGTGTATTTTCTTACAGTGTATTCCCTGTGCATATATGGCAATCCTGTTATATCACATAGATTGTACAAACTATCTTATCTATCATTCATATAATTAACAAAGAAATAAAATATATTAATGCTGTCAAGTTATCTTTAATGACATCAAATATCAATAACATCCTCATCATAACTATTACATCTCATAGTCCAAAAAAATGACACTACAAAGTTTTTTTCCATGACCTAAGCCCAAATAATTTTACAGCCAAGGTTTTTCGAAATTGTGAAACATGATCTTGTTGGCAATATGAATTGACATCAAGTCCATGGGCTAGGACCTCCAAGTACCGCAACAAAAATGCTCCACAATCACCACTAAAAAAATTGAATAAGAATGAACCAAATATATTGCTCTTACACATGATAAACAAACCAAGAGTTGTATGGTACCTCTAGTGAGCCTCAAGGAACAACTAATTGGAAGTTCTATAAAATCCAGGATTACATGTAACCTCCTCAACCTGCTTGCTTTGAGACTACAGTGGCATTTGCAGACAACGTCATAAAAAATTCTGCAGCTAATAAAAGTTTTGACTATTCTCATACCATCAAAGAGAAAAAGAATAGAAAGGGGTAACTATAAATATTAGAAAGCAGAGAACCATAACTAGAAGCACGCGACTTAAGCTCTACAAAGAGAATAAATAGTCACATAAGTTTGCAAAATCACATTCTTTCTTCATTTGCGTAATGAGTCCATTGGTGAATTTGGATGTTAAAACCGTATCAGTGAAAATCAAATAAGAACAAGCAGAATACACAATTTGATAACAAACTCATCTAACAATAACAAAAGGTCACTTCTTTACTTAAATATCGAACCATATTAACAAATAAGAATCATAACGTGATTGGTCTCCAGAAGTACATTAGTATCTCCACCCCCCCTTCTTTTAAAAAGTAATTATACCCTGTCTTAGTTAGAAATTAAAAATCCACTATGTTAGTTAGCACAAACTATTTCCTCAATTTTCCAATCCTTTCAGTTAGAACTTCAGATATCATAAGCAATCAATAGATATTCATTCATAAAATACGGTTAAATCATACAAGTAGTAAAGAATTGAGAATGCATCCACTGAAGAAAGTTCACAAATCTTTCTTTTTTTTTGGGGGGGGGGGGGGAGTGGTTTCCAGTTTTTCCATAGTTCTCATCACCTTGTGACAAATTTGTAAACCACAAGTTACTCATCTTTTTCTCTTTCCTAATCTAACATTATTAATCAAATAAAATGCAATGAATTTGTTCAATGATTTATCACAGCTTCATGAACTAATTTCAAGACAACTCCTAGTCTAGAAGTTCATGGAAAATGTAAAATATCTCTTTTGTAATGTTAAAAATTTGTTTAGAGATGAGCTATTGAAAAGCTACTCCTGAATTCCGGAGTATGCCAGAACAATCATTTTCAAGATGAAGATACAACTCCTCATGGATGGAAAGCAAAATCCTAGTCCCACCTAACATTTCCACATATATTAAATTGATAAATTACCTTCAAAGCACAAGGGTTACAATCAATTTCTCGTTTTACTTGTTTTTCCGTGTTTCGACGAGCGTGTAGAAGAGTTGTTGTAAAATAGCAGGGATTTGTAAAATGGAGGAGGACACGCTGAAGGAGAGTGGGGGAATTGCAGCTACTAGTTTGCACAGAAGCGGCGTTGTTTTACTTGTTTTGCTGCATTTCGGTGAGAGTGTAGAAGAATTGTTGTAAAATTGCAGGGATTGGTAAAATGGAGGAGGAGAAATCCAGAAGAACGAGCTGAAGGAGACGCTGCTCATGAGAGAGAATTAGGGGTTTTGTTACATGATTAGTTGTGATAGTTTGGTTAATTTAAGTTTTTTATTAGGGTAATTTCGTAACTGCATATTAGAAAAGGCATATAAGAGGAATTTTTGAATATGGAGTATTTTTAGATAAATACCCTATTTTTGGGGTATACCACGGAAAATCCTTGAAAGACGAAGACCGAAACTGAAAACCTTCGACTTCTCCCGATACTGACTTCCCTCATCTTGCCGCAATCTCAAACGCCATTATTGAAAAAAAAAAAAGATGTTGGACATTTCTTCCCTCCTAGTACTACTCTATTGGTTTCTCCTCTATCAAAGTCTTAATTTCTCGCACACAAACAGCAGAAGCAACGGTGAAAGAGAGACAGAGAGCAAGCTTATTCAAAAATAAAGGATTACAGTCGAGAAATATGGACCTCAAAACCCTAGTCACCAGAATGCTAGAGAAGAAAGGCGGCCTCTCTAAGATCCGGGTATGAGTTTACCCAACTACCACTTCGTCTTCTTCATTTCCCCATAGTTGTCGCGAAGAATTGCTGAAGAAAAACGAGAAGAAATTTGAAATTAGTTTAGCTCTTGTTTTATGTCTAATCTCGTGCAATGCATTTTTTTTTTTTTAGCATTTTATAGATCTCATCTATATTGTGTGGTTAAATTTCTTTAATAGGAAATTGAAGAGAAATTAGGGTTTAAAGATAAAGTTAAATAGATTTATGGCTGATTGATGTTATCTGGAAGGTCATAACTCTGACTGGATTGATGGGTTTTGCCCAAAATTTTATTTTTGGTGTTTTCTTGATATTCGATGAATATTTTAATTATAGTAAAGTCTTTCCTTTTAATTCAATTTTTATGCCATTGTAACCGACTCAAATCAGTTTGTTTGCTAGGCTGAACTCAGAGCCAATGTCTTTGGGGCAATTGAAGAAGAGGATCAGATAATTGAGAAAAATGAACGTCTGCCTCCTACATTGGTCCCTATATTTCATAGTTGATAGAGTTTCCCTTCCTATGGGCTGAGAATTACACTCTGTTCTTATTGGTTCACTTTTATTTAGGTTTCTAGTTACTGAAGTTCTTTTTAGTTTAGTGTTTTAACATTCATTTCATTTGCTGCATTCATTATTAGGCTGGTTATGGGCTACATATGGAGTTACACTGTTTACCTTGAATGATAAAGATAAGATTAATAAATCAGTTTCACCTTTCCTTTTATTAGTTTTTTTTAAAAAAAGAAAATTTAGATACTAAAATTATTTTTGTCAAAATTTTCTATTTTTAGGAATCCAGTTTCTTTGAGTACAACTAGAATTGGTAATCTTGTAGACTGCTCTGGTTTCGATAGCCATGTTCCTTTAGATGTCATTTCAGTATCAAGAATGTTTGTATTATTGAAGCCTCAACTGCATTAGAGAAGTATCTAACTAGATTGTTCCTCTTTGATATGTCTAATGCACTTTCAGGCCAGTTCTCAATTGATTTTGTTTGTGTTTAGTATTAAATTAAATTATTGTTAAAGCACTTAAATATTGCAATGTTTATTTATCTATATGAGCATCTGTGCTCTTTCAGGTCAGTTCTTACACTCTTTGCAATCAATTGTATTTAAAGAATATGTACATATGTAAAAAATCGGATTTATGTTAAGATGGTTTTGTTTTCAATTAGTTTGATTGATCCTCGGCAGGCCATTTAACTTTTTTTTTAAACTGCAATTTGTGAATTACTAAACTTTTAACGAGTGTAGGTCGCAAAATATTAAGTTTTGAAGTGTGCATCATTGTTGAGTTAAAAAGGTTTGCTTGCCTATGTAAATTTTGTTGTGCTGATTGAGCTTTTGATGTGCAACTATAATTTACACATTGCAAGTGTACTTTTGTGTTCCGATTTTGGTACTACCAGAGCAAGTTCTTCAGAAGGGTGTATTGGTTATTGTTCTAACCTTTGGCAATAGCATATTTGTGCTTTAGCTAGATATGCTTATAAACTGAGTTCTATTTATGTTCATTGGTTGGTCTTAAGTTTGATGGGTTAATACAACTGATCAGATTTCCAGAAAGGATCCCTTGGGTTAGGTATCATAGTACTTACAAAGACCTCCACCTAGATATAATATGGCTAGGAAAAGACACATCTTTAGGTTAGTATTTTATCCTTATTATTTGTGTTGGTAATTTCTATTTTCTTTTTGTATTATGTTCCAAATATTAGTTAATTGCCATGGTTGTTTTTTGGCTACGCTTTCTCTAATTCTTTATGGAACTTTAAGAATCACATTAATAAGAAATTTGATAAAAGACTAACATATTTATCATACATTAGATCCTTAAGGAAACCGTGCTTAATAACTTGTAGGCCTTTAATTGTTAACTTTTACAGAACATAGAATTCATATTCATGCTATGATCTATACCAAAATGCTATTGTTGGGTAGATTCAGAATAGCCTACATTTAAGTGGGCATTGCTAGCATGTGTGAAGCTATGCAATGCCCCTAGATGCAAATGGCATTGACATTGGCACACATGTATTCAACAGGAATATGAAATTCATGATTCTCTTTTTGCTAACTTGAACCTAATCCTTTCAGAGGTTGATAGTGTTGGCACAATTTCTGCATCTATTGTAACATATGCTTCTATCCAAACTTTAAAGCAAGACTTGATCATAAATGCATGTACTGTTGTGGCTTCAAGGTATGTGCTCTGCAGCACAATTTGTTTGGCAACCATTTTGTATAGAAATAAAATTCTCTTTGAACTTTTACTATTTTTATTTAAGATTCAATTGCTACTCTCTTTCAGTGGGTAGAAGATAAGTAGTTTTTTATCATTTAACAATTGTCCTCCAACTACATTGAGCCTTCATTTTACTAGTTTTAAATTAAGATTTTTAAAATTCTTAAAAATGGCAAATGACTTGCTCCCATGACAAAAGAAATTGTTCCTTTTATTTGGTAAACCTTTACATATATCAATTTAGATCCTTTTAATGCCCAAAACTAGACTATTAATGGTGTATATTAATCATATATGAGACTGAAAATTACATTGTTTTTCAGACGTTGATGACACGATTTCTTCTCATAGCTATGGTTTCTGCAACAAATGCTCCAAAAATATTAAAGGTAATTATATTATAATGCTTACACTTATAATTTGGTCATCTAATTCTTTTTTCAAGTTTATTTGTTTAATAAATGTATAACTAGCTTCTACAAATTCACTTTGTGTATACTATATTATTTTCAAAAGCTACAATGGCACATCAATGGCTGGTCTCTCAAGGTGCAGTATATATGTAACTTAAAATACTCTTATTATTCATTTACATATCCTTGTAAAAAAATAATAACAGTAGTTTCATAAACTAATGTAAATGTTGTTATTATATTTGCAGGCTATTTGCTATGACTTCAACAATGGTGTCTAACACAGGTAATAATATTTTCCTTTCTAATTCATCTGAAAGGATCACTTGAGACCTTAGTGCAAACTTTAGATGTTTTGCTATAGTTCTGCTATCAAAATAGCCGTTGGAAGTTTACATTGACTGTTTTGCTGCTTCTCTACAGTGAAAACAACCCTAGTAATTTACAGGAGCTTTTTTCACTTCAGAACAATAGCAAGACAGCCCCTGCAGATTTTTGATTGATTCTGCATAGATTGGTTTGCTTCTTTGGGTTGGAATGCTCCTGGATATATGTCGGAATTAGAGTGCTATTGGAAGATGGTGAGTTGCTGCATATGAGTTGGAGTGTTCCTGGGTATGTAGCTAGAATTAGAGTGCTGTTGGAAGATGGTATTGCTACTGGAAGTTTTGCTCAAAATCTTGCCGTTGGAATACTTGCATTAATTTTTGGAAATTTTATTGGGTAACTTGGCTTGGTGGCTGAAATTTTAATTGATTTTCTTGGAGCTTGATTGGAATTTAACTATTATTTTATTCTTTAGGATGGTTTTTCCAATTTGAGATGTTTTATTATGTATTGGTGGTGATCACATTGGATAATATATGTATTTCTTTCAAAATTAATTTGTTAAATTGAATGGATGTTAATTAATATCAATTGTTTTTATTTTTTTATGATATCCATTTTATTAATTAATTAAATTTGTAAACAGGAATTCATCAATAAATTATAATCATAATATATATATTTTTTAAAAAATATGTAACTTCATGACGGGAAATACCCATCACACATTCTGTCATAAATAAGTTTCCGCCAAAATTGAAAAATAAATTTACAAATGATAATTAAATTTCCCGCTAAAAAAACTTAAAAAAAGGTGCGAAAATTTGAATAATTTTAAATTTTAATTTAATTATTTTTTCACATTAAAATATTGTGTGACGGATATATGATCGTAAAATATCATCATGAATGCATGACGGAAAATATTATGTCATAAATTAATGACAGTGACATAGATGACGAATGAACTGTCTGTCATTCACCCCTTTTTATGATAGTTATTTCCCGTCATCTATTACCTGTTTTCTTGTAGTGCGCAAATTATTTCATCATTCTCTAAGTCATAACACATAATGCCCAAGAATGTTATAATCGATTGACTCAACTTTTCTTCGTATTTGATGTTCTTCTATATAAATGGTGCAATTTGTTCCATTGAAGAGAAGAGTATGTGTCCTGCTTGATGACTTCCTAGATCACGTAGAATTTAAGGCCAGTTTGGTAATACTGTGGCTTCTAAAATAATTACTATTAGCTGTGCTGTAGAAATAATCAGTTATGAAGAGAATTAGTTAAATATTTAATAAAATTTATTTTTGAAAAATCTATAAGTTTTAAAAGCAGTTGTACATGTTCGGCAAAGCTTACTGTCGAACAATTGTAAGAATGTAAATGATTGAATTAAACACAACGTTGAATAAAATTTACTTACACATTTATAAACACACACACACAATATTTTTAATTGTGTATATAAGATAATTAATAACGAAAATAAATACTTTATATTATTTATCTTATTTTTTATTTTGTTATCTCAATATAATTAGTATTAATAATAATCTCTTTAAAGTTAATGATTTTATTTTCTCATTAATAAGAATAATTGTGGATTTTAATAATATATATGAGGATATATATGCAATTATTTTGAGTATAAAAGTGACTCTCAAAATCAGATTTTGAAAAGTTACTCTTTTTTTATGTTCCAAATTTGTTGTAGGATAGGGCGATTTTGCCAAAAGTAATTTCTAAAAAAATTTACCAAATACGAAAATTAAAATTTACCTTTTCAAAATCAATTTTGAACCTCCCAAAAGAAATCCTAAATGGACCCTAAATATTTTGTTTTTACAATTGATTAAATTCAATAATGACAAGGAAAAAACCTGATATTTAATGCTTTTACCTGCAATAATATGTATAAATGAGTTTTAAGGGTATTAAATTTTTCTTAAAATATATTAATGTTCTTAATAGTAAATTATATTATATTTTAGTGATATAAAATTTTATTAGAATTAGAGTATCGAAAATATAATAACTGTAAATAGCAGTACCTTTTTTCTAACTTTTTTCCCTTTTGGGTGTCATGAGATCTTTAATAGGGTGAGAATTTGCAAGAATACATTCACAAAATTCTTAGCTAGAAATCTCTTGGTGTTGTGCAATAAGCCTATATCGTTGCCGACAAGCAAAATGTCGTTGACATATAAAACTAGAAAAATATGCTAATCTTATAGGGCTTATGATATATACAATCTTCGACCAAACTCGCCTCAAAACCAAATAAGATGATCACTTGATGAAACTTGAAATACCATTGTCAAGATGCTTACTTAAGTCTGTAGATGGATTTCTTAAATTCGTAAACCATATTTTTTGGGTCACTACAAGAAAACATGCAATAGACGACGGACAATAACTGTTATAAAAGAGGGTTCATGACAGACAATTCATATGTCATCTATGTCACTGTCATTAATTTATGACAGAATATTTGCCGTCATGAATTAACGATGGTATTTTACAGTCATATATCCGTCACGCAATATTTTAATGTGAAAATATTATTAAATTAAAATTTGAATTTATTTAAAATTTCAAGCCAAATTTTTAAATTTTGGTGGGAAATTTTATTGTCATTGGTAAATTTATTATTAAGGTTTGGCGGGAAATTATGTTATCATTTGTAAATTTATTATTCATTTTTTGGCAGGAAATTGTTATGACAGACTTTATGATGGGAATTTCCCATCATAAAATTAATTTTTTTTAAAAAAATTACGATTATAATTAATTTTTGTAATCATGTTTACAAATTTAATTAATTAACAAAAATGAGCATCATGAAAAAAACTAAAAACAATTAATATTAATTAACATTCATTCATTCCAATAAGTTAATTTCAAAATAAATACATCTAGTATCTAATATTGTCATCACTACCAATACATATATAATCAACATCCCAAATTAAAAAAAAAAAAAAACACATTCATCCAATTAAACTACAAGAAAAGCAACTCAAATTCCAACCACCAAGCCAACAAAACCTCCAACAGTAATACATCTTCTAACGGCAATATTCCAATAGCCACTTACCCAACAACTCTCCCAACACACACTCAGCAGCAACCCAACATCTTCCAATTCAGCATCTTTCCACACCACTGGTATTCTAGCCACATACATAACAACACTCCAACCCAAACCTAGCAAACCAATCTATTCAGAATCAATCAAAATACCCAATGTTATCGAATGCAAAACATGCACACTACAATCGTTAACAATAACCATTATAATTTGACACTATAACTTTAATTTCAATAAATTTTTACAACTAATATTTATAGTTTCATACTCATACTAACCATTTTGCTGATGCAAGAAGGATGTCAGAGAAATGGTTAGCCCACTCCAAACGAACCTCATTTAATTCGTTATGAGTGTGTACTTTCTTTCCATTAACCTGTTAATCACAAGATTATTAAGAGGTCAAACTTAAAAAATAATGTCATGTATATGGAATAAAAAAAAGTTAAGAAATGTCATCATCAACTTACATTGTTCATTAATAAACTAACATATGCTATTATTACCTTCATGCACCTTAACACATAATAGCCACACTGCAATTTTATGATATTTTGTTTTGGAGCCTGTTCATGCCACAAAAAAAAAAACTTACAAAATCTCATCCATTTTAGTTATGTAATCGATAGGCACATATAGTTTTTGTAGGGTTACTTTTTTTATACCTTCACAATTCTCATCTTAGAATTATAATTCCATTTTTTCTTACTATCCTCCGTTGTGAAGAGGGTCATGGTGCTATAAAAAAAAAGTAAACTGTTATCTCTTAATTATATTGAAAAAACTTAAAATATCAATTGCATGAAATAAATTGGCATACATACATTTTAGGGAAAAGGACACAGACACCCCCAACATTTAGGTAAGAGATACAAAACCCCTTAATGTTTTAAAAAAGACACTTAGACCCCTATTTGTTAACAAAAACCATTTCTTTTAACGGAAATTATAATTTTAATATGCAATTACCGTTATACCCTTCTAGCACATTAAAAAATAATTATTTATTATCCAATTTATCCTTATATTATTAACAAAATTACGAATATACCCTCATTGTCCAATTCTTCTATTTAATTTTTTGTCAAATTTTCTCTTCAACCCAAATAAATTTAATCCATTACTCAAGAATAAAAATAAATAAAATTAGTTATAAATGCCATAAGAATAATAATTCTCCATATGTCAATCATTTAAACTTGTATAATCAACAAAAAAAAAAATTGGTTACAACAATAATTACAAAATCTTAATTGTACTAAATAACATATCGAATAGACATAAAAACCACCCGTCCTACAAACATAACAACAAATCCTTATATCATAATATTGTATTAAATTGGTACCGGTAAATATTACAACAATAATCATAATATTTTTTTTAAAAAAAACATAATATGTTCACAAATTTGTATGACAACTCTGTCATCATTTGACCAATATGCTTCATCAACTTCTAGTTCAAAAAAAGAAACTGGATTAGTATTCAGGTTTTGGGACGACTAATCAACCTCAGCTTGAAATGATTCTTGTTGGGCTATCTTTGTAGTATTATCTAAAAGCAAGCCATTATTTGTTACCATCTGCAAACGAGTACATACTTTTCATTAATAAATTAAGCACAAAATTCATATACTCCATGACCATTAAAAAAAGAAAAAAGAAAATGCATAATATCCCACCTACGTAGCATTCTAACCCAATTGATTAGATATAAAAAAATAAAATTGATTCATTTATTCCATGCACATCTAAAAATTGATAATAAAAAAATAACAAAAGTATTAGCGAGAAATCTCCAATAAGCCGGACAAATTAAGAACTCTGTTCATCAAACAACCATAAATCAAAAAATAAAAAATTGGTCATCATTTATATTCTAGCATATACATCACATATGCAAGCTAGAAATTTTTTACATCACATATTAGAATTTTTTCTCAAATCTCAAAAGTATAAATTTTGAATGATAATAAAAAGAAATGAAGTTAATTTAGTAAAAAAAACGAAAATTAAAGAGAGAAAAATTAGTTTTAAGAGAATTGAAACCTGGATTCCAAAGCAAGAGCAACAACCAAACGCGGGTTCCTCGATCGAACGAGCAGCAGCGACGCACGAGCAGCAGCCAAACGCGAGCAGTTCCAGTAGCCAGAATCGATCTCGATCGACGCATGAGCAGCACACCAGTGGCTTCCTCGATCGCGAACAGTTCCAGCAACAAGAGGCAGTGTTCTGGCAACTTGCGGCAGCGCGAGCAGTTCCAGCAACTTTCGGCAGCAACAAGATCTGGGAGAAGTGTGTGTGTGATTTGTTTGTGTGTTAAGGGTGTGTGTGTGTTTTGTTCGTGTGTGTTAAGCGTGCGTGTGTTCTGTTTGTGTGTGTCAAGTGTGTGTGGGTTTTTGGTCAATTCATTCGATATTAATCTGCAATTACAATATTAACCTTTTAATGATTTAACGGAACGATTTCTGTTACCAAATGGGGGTCTGAGTGTCTTTTTTGAAACATTAGGAGGTTTTATGTCTCTTACTTAAACATTGGGGGTGTTTGTGTCTTTTTCCCTACATTTTAAGGAGCTGTTCTAAATTAGTGTCAGGACTTGACTGCACAGGATCCACATAAAACACTTTCTTTTTCACCACGTCAAACACAACTAAAACCCAATGGTAGCAACAAGACGGAGAAGGCAATTGGAAAAAAAAAGTAGAAAACAAAACCATGAATTAACAAACAGTTGTAAAAGTACTATAAATTCATAAACAACTGTAAAAGTTTTAAATGAAAATTAAAACTTATGAAGGATTGTATGGCATGAGAATGAGTTGTCTGTTTTTTGGATTTTTTCAAGCGGTCGTGAATATGCTCAACTCTCTTTGAGCGAAATTTTTCTACAGCCTTTGGATTTGTTGGGCAAACCAAACTTGGACACATGAATCCAAATGGTTTTATTAATTTTCTGGTTGGTAGAATGGTGGAATCCAACATCCTGAATAGAAAATCAGTAATTAATAAAAAAAAATACTAAGTTGATATAAAATAGTGTAAAGAAAATTCATTAAACCACTTACGCCATACATACTTGAATAGCATTTACTCCTAGTGCTTGCATTGACAACAATTCATTACAATCTTTCTTCCCAATATAAGCACAAGCATGTCTTTGGAATACATTATCATCAATCATATATGTCAGAACACTATCATTTTCATCAGGCAGGTATTTCCCACACAATTTCTCAAATAGTTGCAGCATAGGATCATTGTTCTGGTGCTTGAATATTGCACTCCTTGTGTTCCTCATAGGCTACACTACAACTTTGTTACTTTATCCTTTTTCAAAAGTGGATTTTTTGTTGGACTGTCAGGATGCATCTCCTGTATACCATCAGTTGTACCATCAATGCAATCAAAATCCAATTGCTTGTTATTGCTTTCAACTATTTTCCTCTCATCATTTGCATAATCCTTTGGGATTGAAGGATTGAGTCTTGGACTTTTCCTCAAAATGGCAGCAATAGTGTTTTTTGGTGGCTTGCCCAAATCATCTGGCTCCTGTGGATGTTAATGATATGAAATTGTAAGTAAATATAAGTTTTTTTTTCACTCCTAAGAATAATTCAAGCATTAATGCCAATAAAGTTTTTTAAAAATGGGCCACACACATTTCACTGGGTGATTTGCAATTGCATTTTTAAAATTAATTCTAATAAGACGCGCGCGCACACACGCGCACACACACAAACACACACACACACACACACACACACACACACGCACATATATAGAGAGAGAGAGTATGCAGCAATATATATAAATATGTTGTGGCTGCAAAGCTAGCTTGTGCAACTTGGCCCTTGTTTTAAACATTGTACTTGACTTGTATAGTTATATTAATTAAAACAATTAGGCAACAAAAAAAAATCTCACATACAAAGACAAAAACAACTTAAATATAGTTAATTTTATTAACTAACCTTGTGCACATCTCTTTCACTGCCTTCATTTTTTGTTGACTTCACCGGAATGGTAGCAGCGATATTTACTGGTGGCTTGCCCAAATTATCTACCTCCTATGAAGATTAATTATATGAAATAGTAAGTATATTAAACTAGATTGAATAGTAAATATACAAGAGAATAAATCATAATCTAGGAAAAATACAACCATTTATTATGAATAAACTAACCTTATGTGCATCTCCTTCACTGTCATCATTTTTGGCTTCATCGGAATGGCAGTAGTTTTATTTTTTAGTGTCTCTTCTTTCTTCTGAACTTCTTCCTTCTTTCTTAGTGTTGATACTTTAGGATGTTCATCCCTTTGACCAGACATCCATTTCCTCTTCTTCACAGTTGACTTCCCTAAATTATCCAGTTCCTGTTAGCATTATCGACAAATAGTAAATAAATTAAACTCTAATGAGTGGAAGATATACAAGGAAAAATACTTAAACCAGGAAATATTTGGGTAACATAGATAACTAAAGTACCTTATGTACATCTCCTTCACTGTCATCATCGACCATATTATGTGGGAAAGTGGAACTTCAAACATCTGAATGGCGAGGTGTCCTCTTCAATTCTTGTAAATTTCTCGCAACTGTTCATCTACTGATTTTTTCCAAGCATCCAGCTCCCCCTCTCGCTCATTTCGGATGGGTCCACGCAGGCAGTGAAAGTACATAGAAGCATAAATAAATTTGCCCAAGCCTTGCATATGACAAGTTCAAGGAAGCTTTCCCAATGCTTGTGCAAGTAAGTCATTTCTTGCATCAGAATTGAATGAGTCTTTTTTGTCCTCCCTTCTCTAGCATTTCCTAATAGCCCACCATAAAGAAACTAATATTATTAAATGAGCATAGATCTAATATCATAAGAATGTTTGTTCTAGTTAAACTTGATCACCATTTTCTTAATGATTTGTTTGGTTTCAAAGTCGTATCCTCCATTCTTTAGCATCCGAGCTCTCTTCCATAGTTCACTCTTGTTAATTAACTCTTCCAAAAGACCTGATTCTGCACATTACTTCGACAAAGAAATTAGACTAGTTAACGGTTAAAAAATTTAGTAGTTAACTAAACCTTTAATAAATATTTAACAAAGCAAAAAATTTACACACTTAACTGATATATAAATTATTTCATCAACAATTTAAATATTTAACACAATTACAATTTCTTTCATTAATCCAATGTATCCTTTTCGACTAAGGCGATGATTATACTTGTTCAAAGCTCTCATGTTCTTATTGACACGACTCATTTTCTGCATAATTAGATTAGTTATAACACAAGGTAAATATAATGTAACTACTAACATATTACTTGTCCTAACTTGAAAATGTTGGTCGACAAACTTTATTCATACGAGACGCTTTAATATATATATATATATATATTAACATATTAATATTTGAATTTAAAATTGCACCAAAATTTAGCCTAAAAAAACTAGATCAAAGTTCAATTAACGGTCAACGGTCAACAATCAACTATTGACCATTGACTATTAGCCCCACTCTTCATTCGGACTAGGGTTGGATCCCAGTCCAACCCTAACCCTAACCTTAACCCCCTTTTTTTTTTGCCTTTCTTTTTTCTGTCCTATGGCCACGACTGTGGTAGCCGCTTTTAAGAAATCTGTTGTAGCCAGGTCGCCGCGTCTTGATTGCAAGTGCAACCAACAGTCGCGCCAAATATATATATATATATATATATATATATATATATTATGTTCTTGATGTAGCAACCGCTTTCTTGGCTTGCTTGATGTTTGGGCCATGCCTCGTCGGGCCTGAAGCCATAGCCCCAAAACTTTAAACCTTATCTTCCTTTTTCTTTTTATTCTTTTGCATGGTGGTCGTGGCTCTCTTGTTGGCTCGAAAGCCTTAACGTCGGCGGTAATGGTTCCTTAATAACCCAGATTTTTTTAATTAATCCTTTAAAAAATACAAAAAAACAGCCACAATTTTTATCAAATTCAATGATACAAAATTCGAGAAAATCAAAACTTTATTTATTAATCCAAAATAAATTTGATGCTCGAAGACTTCAACATGAAGAGGCTCTGATAGCACTTATTAAAACAAGAAATCCTTTGGTGAAAATCATCATTTATAATCCGGGAACATTCATGTTGTATCACTAAAAATCAATAACAAATTATGTGAAAGCGTACTTGAATCCAAAATGCTTAATTGCTCTTGAGTTATATGGTTGGCCTTCTAGATCAACACGTTCTCCTAGAGAATCTTTTACTTTTCTTTGTACTCTCTCTGATGATTTGATGTCAGAAAAAATAGAATGATACGTGTGAGCTGGAGACCATGACTACTTATATAGACTAAAATTTTCTATTGTTTTTAAGTATTCTTATTTCAGCCCATCATAGAAATAAAAATTACCTTTAAGTCTCTACACATTCAAGATCCACACCCTATCATATACATTAAAGCTCATATTGCTGAAAACCTTAATAGATCACTTTTAATTGGACTTACCCTTATATGGCAGTTTGCAATACATAATTATTCACATATAAGCCCTATATTAAATTAAGGATCCAACAATACTTTATTAAAAATCCAACAAAAACATGCATGTATAGTTAGGAGAGCTTAGAGCTCATAAACTAGTCTAAAACTCTCCCATTGATGATGTAAAATGTTACATAGTTCTCCTCTTGAGGACCTCATATTGCAAAGCCCAAAGACATCGTTGATACTTTTCCCACTAAAGATCAATAAACAAGAAGTGGCTAACCTCTAATGGATATCAATTTATTGTTTTATCACTTCAAATGATCATTTATAGTTTTTATAATCAGTTGTTGATTTCAATGCATGCTTTGAGCTAATCATAATCAATGTTAATTAGTTGGATTCATTATGCCTCATGATTTTCAGCTTGTGGATCACATTTTTCATTGTATATATATATATATATATATATACACACACACACATTAATCTTCTTTAAATAGGATTCTGTGTCAGAATTACTATCACTGGATACAGAAGTATCTGAGTCAATTAACTCATCTACTTGTAGAGGCTCACTATCTCCCGTCATGGAAGACTCAGAGTCAGAAGACTCTATAAGTAAAGGGGCAATTTTAGAAAATATTTCTTCATCAAGATCAAGCTCATGGAGCCTTCTGCTCATTCGACAGAATTTTACAATGTGGCCTTTCTTTCCACATTTATAACACGCGGCTTCTTTGTAGTTGAAAGGGGTTTTTTGTTTGGGTTTGAAGTCTTTTTTCTTAGAGAAACTGGGCTTCTTATAAGGCCTCGAAGGTTTCTTATAAGAAAGTTCTCTAAAGTCTTGGAAAGGTTTTCTATGGGTTTTTGATTTGTAATGTTTTTTGTAAGGTTTTGTAGAACACTTACCATTACAATCTTTAGAGGCAGAAGTTTTAAAGGGGTCATAATTGAATTGCTTACAGAAACTGCCTAATTCTTGCTTAGATTTTCTAAGCTCCCATTTTAGCCGTTTCTGAAGTTTCTAATCCTGACAAATCTTTAAACCTTCCTTATTAACAAAACTGACAAGTTCACCGTAGGTGAGCTCATCATAAGGAATACGGTTATCAAAAAGGGCTTTAATGGAATTCCTAACCTTTTCTCCCAGTAGGGTAGGTAAACCTGCAAGGAATTTTTTCTTCCAAGTTACATGATTTGCATCATCCCTAAGGAAGAGTCTGGTAAAGAATGTGGTTTTGTAGCTTTGGAATTCACTAAGCTTTCTACACCTCAAGTTGTGTAGTAACTCAGCATTCTTATCTCTAAGGTGTGAAGGGTCACCTATGAAATGGAGAGACATGGTTAGAATCAGGGTGGCAACAGCATCCTGTATCGGACTATTGAACTCGTCGAGAATGGGGGCTCCATTCTCATCAGTTTGAATAGAATCTAGGATGTCTAATTGTTGCTGTTTGGTGAGAAGATGATCCCACCAACCTTTAAGTTGACCAGTAAAACCAGCTATGAGAATTTCTGCAATGGCTTTGTCAGAAGTTCCCGACTGGGTTTTATAGGCATTGGCTGCCATGGTCATTTGTTGCAACAATCCTAAGATGTTGTACTCTGACATACCATCAATGTTCCACTCATAGACGGAGGATGCATTAAATCGTGATTGGTTTAATGCACTAGGCCTGTTGTCTATGGCCAAATCAGGTGGAGACTTGACAGTAGGTAGGGCTAATTACCAATGGATTTTGTTGGCTTTAGGAACAGACGGTTCTTCTTTAAATGCTTCTATATCTGAAGAGGCTATAGAAACATTGTCATATTCTAGTACACCAATCTTACTAGATTGAGCACTATCTGGGGCTATCTAGACCTTAGAAGAAGAAGAAGAAGCTTATATTCTGTCTAATTGGTCTCTGATGGCGTTAGCAAAATCTGATTTTGACTCTTGGACAAGCTTTTGACTAGTTTTCGAAACCTGAAAAGGTTTGAAAATAGGCTCTTTAAGCTTTTTTTCAGAATTCGATTTTGAAATAACAGGAGAAACAGTTATGGTTGACTTTTGGAATTGATTTTCTATTCTAGTCAACTATTTTCCTATTGTATTTAGATTAGCATTGCAGAAATTGTTCTGTTGGATAATGTTATCTAAATCTGTCTCTAGATCTTTATGGATTTTATAGGGTGAGGCTTTAATCTCTATAGGAGGCTCACCATGTTCGATGGTTAAGCTCCTAAGAGGTGGATGTTCAGATTCTATGATTCTACCACTACTAGTAAGGCTTCATTCTGCGTTTTTCTTTTGAATAGTAATGAGGTTTGATTCTTTAAAGGGATAAGAAATGTTGTTATCAGAAGCATACATCTCAAACTAATCAAAAAACAATATATGAACTTTATGCAAATTTACAAACTCATAATAGATTTGTTGGATTTCTTTTCTTTGGTTTAAAAAATGTTTGAAAAACCAAAGTCTTTTCTCTTTATTAGAATCAGAAAAAAAATCATTGTGAAGAAGAGTTTTATCTAATTCAAAATCTTTTTCTATGATATTTATAACATTTTCTGTGACAGCCAAAAAAGTAGGAGAAGTTGGAGGAGAAGGTTCCTTCTCTTCCTGTCTTTGTTCATGTTGACTACTAGTGTAGATTGGGTGAGGTACACTAGTGGTATAGTCAACAGAGTGAATAGAGGAGCTAGGTATGTCTGATGTATAAAACCTAGGTTGACTTTTTACCGATTGATAAGGAAGATTTATGACGGGGGGAATTTTTGAAAATTTTCTTTCTAGTGAAGGAATGCTTGAACATGAATCTTTATCGGAGAATCTTGATGACATAGATCTCCGAAAGGATAATTTGACTTTGCCATCTGAATACTGAGTCACATTTTGCAACTCTGTATTTGGCTCAAGTTGTTTTGGAATTACTAGAGCAGTGGCTCCTTCAAGTATCTATTCGTCTGGAAGATTGACATCTTTCCATTGGATTAGTTTTGGAATAATGGTGTTGGCTTTAGACAGGTCAGTCTGCAAGAGAAGAGTCTCATCTCTTTTTGACTGAAATTTATGTTGCGTACTAAACGCAGAAATCTTGGCTTTGTAAGAAATTTTATAAATTAAGGCTACAGGAATAGATCCCTCAATCATATCATAATTGTGGGTCTTGATTTGTAAAATCATGCTTTTTAGAATGTTTTTGTCTTTGAAAGAAATTGTTATGTTCGGATAACAATTAAATGAAATGGGACCTTTACAAAGACTTGATTCTATACTACTTAGTAAAGAATCATCAAAAGAGATGAATCTCCCATCTCTTAGGACTGCAAGTATGGAGGTATTTAAGCCTTCTTTTGTTAAGGGTTTTATACCAACTTGTATTAAGCCGATGTGAACATAATTAAAATTTTTGTCTTTTAATTTCTTTAAAGATTGTTCTGAAAACAAATGAATTGTTTCAAAAGGCTTTGAAAGGGTTATATCACGTTCTTCGGTTTTTATAACATAATCATTCTTTAGAAAATCAAGCTTTTTTGTTTTGTAAATCATTTCTTTATTAACTTTTGGTAATTCCCAGTTATCAATAGCTTTATTAAAGTCTTCAATTACAAATTCTTCCAAATTCACAACATTCTTTGAATCACTAGTTCTTTCAAAAGAAGAGCTAGAAAAGGACGATGCTCTACAGAGCAGAGAATCTATGGTTAAAAACCTATATCCTAATTTTAGTCTTGTTGGTATGGCTACAATCCAAGGTTAAGAATTGGTTTTACTGCCCTTCAACCAAATCGGGACTTACGACCAAATGCTACCAAGGCACCTAGACGTAAACACTCACCACACAAACAATATTCAAATAAAACACAAGTCTTTAAACACAAAGTCTCTAGTCTATATTACACTATCCTCTCCGTGGGACTGCATAGTAGTCTGAGCTACTTGTCAAAATAATAATTGATTTTTTTTAAGTAAAATTTATTAATAGAAAGCGTTTACATGGATTTGTCTGTACATATATAAGCTGAGATCTCAGTTGGAGCTTCCTCTAACCACACTCTCTCTTTGGAATTACATATAACTAATTTAGCTAGATGATGTGCAGCTTCATTGCAAGACCTTGGAGTATGATTCACTTGGAAAGTGCTCTTGGAAGAAGATAAGGCCTCTTGAATGTTGGAGATTAGCCATCCCACTTCACATCTGTTGTGGATTTTGTTGTTAATGAGATTAACAACATTGAGAGAATTTGATTCAATGATAGCTAGAACCAACCCAATATCCTTCACCAATTGGATTCCTTTTTGTATTGCAAGAGCTTCTAGAAAATCTATATTGTCGGTAGAAATCTCCCTGCAATTAGATGCTGCCATAACCTCACCTTGCGAGTTGCGGATTAACATTCCTATGCCAGCACGAGCCTTAGAGCTAACAGCTGCATTAATGTTCATCTTGTACCATGGTAGGGGAGGACTTTGCCAACCCGGGCTGGGAGTTTTAGGGTTAATACTCTTGTTGGTGCCGCGTTGCAGAACATTATCTCGATATGAATTCACTGCATTCGCAGCTCGGGCGACAATTGCGTGAGGCTCACTGATAGTATGACAAAAAATCAAATGATTCCTAGCTAGCCATATTGACCAACACAAGACCACCCATTCTTCGAACTCATCTTTTGTGAATGTAGATGATAAGTGAATGGACAAATTAGAAAACTCCATGGACACTAATATCTTTAGGCATGAATAAAATCTCGTGCGCTTCCATACCTTCTTTGCTAGTTGACACCCCACCAACGCGTGATATTGATCCTCGTAAGCAAAGCCACAACGAGGGCATGAAGGAGCAACTAGTATTTTCCTTTGGTGCAAATTTAAATAAGTGGAGAGGATATTGGAAAAGGCTCTCCAATAAAAGAGTTTAATCTTAGATGGTAGGGACAAATTCCAAAAAAAACTTCCACCACCCTATATTAGGACTAGAACTTGAAGGCAAGTCCTTGAGTTTCAACCGAAGAGCCACGTAGTAACCACTCTTCACTTGATATTGATCACGCTTATCGTATGACCAAACCAATTGATCCTCCAACGGCTTTTTGGGTAGTGGAAGTTTCAAGATCTGATCTGCATCGTCTTCAAGAAAATTATTTCTTATCAAATGTTCTTTCCAGCATCCGTTTTCGTCAATCAAAATGGCTATTCTAGACTGAGAAGGCAGGAGCGGAGGGGAGAATGGCTTGAAAGTGCTAGGGCGGGGAAGCCATCTATGGTGATAAATAGAGACATTTTTACCATCTCCAATCCTCCATCTCGAACCGACTTCAATGCCCTCTCTCCCCCACAAGATACTTCTCCATATATATGAAGGATTACTACCCAATTTACTATCCATGAAGTTGCCTCTCGGATAGTATTTTGCTTTAAGAACTTTGGAGACTAGAGAGTGTGGAGAAGAAATTAATCACCATCATTGTTTTTGTTGAGTTTGAACACAAACAGAAGCCAAAAGAAACTCCACGAATGAAGCAAAGATCCAAGAACTCACTCACAAGATCAGAAACCTGATCTTGAACACCAACACCAGACACAACAATTCAAAGGGAAAAACTAGCACTCTTTTATTACTCAAAATGATTACAAATCTGTCAAGTTTCGTAGAAGAGATTACAAGCTTTACAAGGACACCAGAATCACTCAAATTGGATGAAAAATGAAAGAGAAATGTGAACCACACCAGATGCCACAAGACAGCTCTGTTTATAAAGCATTTTTCTGAGAATTCCCAGAGACTGCTAACAAACATAACGAACTTTAAACATGTCAGCAACGAGTTTGCACATTGGTCCTCAAACTTAAGTCAATCTGCACGAAAGCCACAGAAGTCTTAACTCTTAGCATTTAACCCCCTAAAACAGAAACTAATTCTTCACAATCTCCACCTTGCAGACTTGATTCAGTTTGACTCTTAACCATAAAAGTTGCTTCAAAAAACCTCTTTAAGCACACAGCCTTTAAGCACACAGCTTATCTCTTGATTACACAAAGTAATCACTGTAAATTAGCCATGATTCCCATCAAGTTTACACAAAACTTGAACTTAGCAGTGGGAACTACTTTTGTAAGAGCATCAGCAGGATTTATATCAGTGTGTATTTTGTTCACTGACACAGCACCTTTAGATACTTCATCTCTAATGAAATGGAGTCTCACATCAATGTGCTTAGTCCTTTCGTGATAGATTTGATTTTTAATAAGGTGGATGGCACTTTGATTGTCACAGAAAATGGTGAAAGTTTTCTGCTTTAACCAAAGCTCATTCAAAATCCCACCAAGCCACTTTCCCTCTTTTACTGCCTCTGTTGCAGCAACAAACTCAGCCTCTGTAGAAGACAAGGTGACCACAGATTGAAGAGTTGCTTTCCAGCTGATCAGACAGCCATTCACCATGAACAAGTAGCCTGAGATTGATTTCCTCCCATCCAAATCCCCTGCAAAATCTGAGTCTACATATCCCACTATACTTTTCTCATCCTGCTTTGACCTTCCATATAGCAGACCATGATCTGGAGTACCTCTAAGGTATCTCATAATCCACTTAACAGCATCCCAGTGCTCCTTTCCAGGATCACTCATGAATCTGCTAACAAGACTAACAGCATAAGCAATATCAGCCCTAGTACACACCATTGCATACATGAGGCTCCCAACTGCCTGAGCATATGGAACTTCACTCATCAAAGACTTATCTTGATCTGTAACAGGAGCTTGCATTTTTGAAAGTTTGAACTGAGATCCAAGTGGTGTCTGAACAGACTTTGCATCCAACATATCAAATCTGTCAAGAACCTTTAGGATGTACCTCTCTTGACTGACAAATATAGTTCCAGCAGCTCTATTCCTTATAATATCCATCCCAAGGATCCTCTTAGCACATCCAAGATCCTTCATTTCAAATTCTGCATTCAACAGGTCTTTGAGCTTCTTGATCTCATTTCTATCTTTGCTAGCAAGTAACATATCATCCACATACAACAGAAGATAAACAGCTCCACCTGAATTTGAGCTTCCAGAGTACACACAGCTATCATATTTGCTTCTGAGATAGCCCTTGGAGATCATGAACTCATCAAATCTCTTGTACCATTGTCTTGGAGACTGCTTTAGTCCATAGAGAGATTTGTTTAAATGACAAACATGATCTTCTTTTCCTTTGATTTCAAAGCCCTCTGGTTGTGTCATCAAAATTTCTTCCTCAAGCTTCCCATGTAGAAAAGCTGTCTTCACATCCATCTGATCAAGCTCCATATCAGTTAGAGCTACTATTGACAGTAACATCCTTATGGAGCTATGTTTAACCACAGGAGAAAAAACCTCAGTGAAATCCACACCTTCCTTTTGTGTGAAACCTCTAGCAACTAATCTAGCCTTGAATCTTGAAGCTTCAGCTCCTGGAATTCCCTCTTTTCTTTTGAAAATCCATTTACAGCTTACCAACCTTCTGTTGCCTGGATCTTGAACAAGAGTCCAAGTCTTGTTTTTGTTTAAGGAATCCATTTCTTCTTCCATAGCTTTGATCCAGTTGCTACTGTCACTACCTTTCACAGCTTCTCTGTAGCTTGCTGGTTCTTCAATAGCTATTTCTTCTGCACTGTTAAGTGCATAAGCTATCATCCCAGCATATGCATATCTGGAAGGTGGTTTTGTCTCCCTTCTAGCTCTGTCCCTTGCTAGCTGATAGTCTTGTAGCTCAGTCACTGGAGTTCTTAAATCATCCACTTCAGACCTTTCTTGAAGATCTTCTGGAGCACCCATATCTTGACCCTCTCTGTCACTGCTACTGGATGACTCCACCTCAATTCTGGAATCCTTCCTTATTGCAGCTTCTTTCATTGATTCATCAGTATAAGGGCTGAAGTCAAAGACAGCAGAGTCATTGTCCTCCAGCATAGATTCCTCATTAAATGTAACATCTCTGCTGATGATGCATTTATGAGTGGCACCACACCATACCTTATACCCTTTCACCCCCTCAGGATATCCCACAAACACCCCTTTCAGAGCCCTTGAATCCAGCTTTCCTTGCTTTACATGCACATAGGCTGTACATCCAAAAATTCTCAGATGTTTGTAGTCTGCAGATACACCAGTCCAAATTTCTTCAGGAGTTTTGAACTTGAGAGCTGCAGAGGGACTCTTATTAACCAAGTAACAAGCTGTAGTTACAGCTTCAGCCCAGAAGCTTCTTGGTAACTTGGAGTTTATGAGGAGGCATCTAGTCTTATCAATGAGGGTTCTGTTCATCCTCTCAGCTAATCCATTTTGCTGAGGGGTGAACCTAACAGTCTTGTGTCTGGTGATTCCATGCTTCTGACAATACTCATCAAACTTTTTATTACAAAATTCCAGTCCATTGTCAGTCCTTAGTGCTTTCAGCTTCACCCCTGACTGGTTTTCAACCAGAGCTCTCCATATCTTGAATTTCTCAAAAGCTTGATCTTTAGTCTTGAGAATGTATAACCAGACCTTTCTTGAGAAGTCATCTATGAATGTTACAAAGTATCTGCCACCACTCAGAGATGGCACTTGAGCAGGCCCCCAAAGATCAGAGTGTGCATAATCCAATACAGCTTTGGATTTATGCAATCCCCTTTCAAACTTCATTCTGTGGGCCTTCCCAAAAATGCAATTCTCACAGAACTTCAGCTCTTCAATTTTATCTCCACACAACAGCCCCCTTTTGCTTAGTTCTTGTAAGCTTTTGGCACTCATATGTCCAAGCCTTAGATGCCACATCTTGGCTTTGTCTACATCAGAACTAGCATGCAATGCAGATAGCACAGGTACTGATGACCCTTCCAACACATACAGTCCATTATTCTTGACTCCCTTCATTACTATACTGGAGTTTTTCATTACCTTTAAGCCCCCATGGTCAGACTTAAAGACATAGCCTGAGCTATCTAACATGCCTAAGGATATCAGATTCTTCTTTAATCCTGGTACATGCCTAACATGTTCTAAGGTTCTTGTCATTCCATCATACATTCTGATTTTGACAGAACCTATACCCACAATTTTACAAGCATTGTGGTTTCCCATTAAGACTCTACCTCCATCTATAGTTTCATACTCATGAAAGAGGGTTTTATCAGGACTCATATGGAAAGAACAACCAGAGTCTAGAACCCACTGACCTTCAATCTTTCCATTTGATGCCACCAGTAAGTCTGCACTTTGATAACCTCCATCAGATGATTCATCAGATGCTACAGCAGCATCTCCTGATTTTTCTTTGCTGTCTCTCTTCTTCTCAGCACAGTCTCTGATGTAATGGCCTGTCTTTTTACAGTAGAAACATTTTCTTCTTTTCATTTTTTCTTTTTCAGACTCATCTTCTTTCTTAAACTGATTCTTGTTCTTCTTTTTCTTCTTATCTTTCTTCTTCTCAGCTTTTGCCATCAACCCTTCACCAGGGTTTTGATCCAAATCTCCAGAGTGCCTTTGTATTTCTTTTGAACACAAGGAGGCCTTCACATCTTCTAGTGTGAGAGTTGTCCTCCCATATAGCATGGTATCTACAAAACCCTCATAGGATTTTGGCAGTGAACTCAGCAAGAAGAAGGCTTTGTCTTCATCACCTATCTTGATGCTTTCTACTCCTTCAAGATCAAGAATGATCTTGTTAAACACATCAATATGCTCCTGTATTGACACACCTTCCTTCATAAAGAATGTATACAGCCTTTTCTTTAAGAAGAGCCTGTGAGCAAGTGATTTCTTCATGCATAGAGCCTCCACTTTGTTCCAGATACCCAGAGCTGTTTTCTCCTCTGAGATTTCTCTCAAGATTGAGTCACTTAGACTCAAGATCAGGGTACTGTGGGCTCTATTGTGGATCTGCTTCATCTTTTCATCAGATCTTGAACTTCCAGCTGTTTCTGGATCTTCTTCTTCCAAAGCTGGCTCCAGTCCTTGATGAACAAGAAGTGCTCTCATTTTCATCTTCCAAAGTGAGAAATCACCACCAATGGTGAATTTCTCAATCTCGGGTTTTGGAAGTGACATTGTTGTGATCCCCCTAGGGCTCTGATACCACCTGTTGAGTTTGAACACAAACAGAAGCCAAAAGAAACTCCACGAATGAAGCAAAGATCCAAGAACTCACTCACAAGATCAGAAACCTGATCTTGAACACCAACACCAGACACAACAATTCAAAGGGAAAAACTAGCACTCTTTTATTACTCAAAATGATTACAAATCTGTCAAGTTTCGTAGAAGAGATTACAAGCTTTACAAGGACACCAGAATCACTCAAATTGGATGAAAAATGAAAGAGAAATGTGAACCACACCAGATGCCACAAGACAGCTCTGTTTATAAAGCATTTTTTTGAGAATTCCCAGAGACTGCTAACAAACATAACGAACTTTAAACACGTCAGCAACGAGTTTGCACATTGGTCCTCAAACTTAAGTCAATCTGCACGAAAGCCACAGAAGTCTTAACTCTTAGCATTTAACCCCCTAAAACAGAAACTGATTCTTCACAGTTTTGCTAGAAGAGCTCTATTGAAAGAGCTCAACTCTCGAAAACCGAGCCCCCCATCTTGCTTTGACAGGCAAAGTTTCAGCCACGGCAACCAGTGCAAGCTTTTGGAGGATGAGTTCTGACTCCACCAAAACTGTGTACTTGTTTTCTGTAGATCGTGACAGAAGCTAAAAGGGAGCTTGAAGACACTCATCCCATACGTAGGGATAGCCTGAGCGACAGCCTTAATCAATATCTCTTTACCGCCGCTTGAAAATAATTTGGCTTTCCAATCTTTAATCTTATGCCAAAGTCGGGCCTTCAACGTGTTGAAGAAGAGTTTTTTACTTCGGCCCAACATTGATGGAAGACCAAGGTATTGCTCATGATGAGAGACGACAGAGAGGTTGAAGATATTTTTAATCGCCTCTCTGGTGTTCTCTGGAGCGTTTGGACTGAAAAATAAAGATGATTTTTAAAAATTGATAACTTGGCCAGATGCATTGTTGTACAAGTCAAACAGCTCTTTAAGGTAACTACATTCTGCAACTGTGGCCTTGGAGAACACCAAACTGTCATCAACAAAAAAATAAATGAGAGATAAATGGGCCATTGACACCAAACTTAATGCCATGAATGAATTTGTGATTGTCGGTATAGGCCAGTAGAGAAGATAAAGATTCTGCACATAGAATAAATAATTGATGTTAAAGCATTTTCATTTTATTAAAATAGAATTTATAGATTTTGGACATCCTATTTTAAGACTAATCGAAAACATATCTACAGTATTTTAAAATAGTGATTGAAATCTCACTAGTTGATTCTCAACCAAGGGCGGAGCTACTTGTGGGTTGCGATGGGTTGTAGTCCGTCCAAAATTTTGGAAAATTTACAAAAATTCCGTTGTGCAAAGTTTAAAAAATTGTCATTACTCTATACTTTTATTTACAAATTTATCATTCTATTAATTTACAACTTTACCATTCATATGAATAAAAAAATAAAAAAATGAGTGTTTACTTTACTCTTTCAGAACCTACTCTCTTTGTTTCTTGGATTCTTGGTGCTGACGTGCTCAACTTCTTCTTTAGTTATTCGTCTTTTGTTGGTAAGAATATATAGTAACTTTATTTTTATTTAATCATTTACAATATATTTATTAATTGTAAGGTAGTAAAGACTTTAGTTAGTTCTTGTTCTAATTTTGTTGCATAACATCAAATTATTGTTAGGTCAAATCATTGAATTTGTAATACCTGTGCATGTAAAATGGCATGAGGCGGTGAAAGAGTTTATAAGCAAAGGAATATGTTGGAAACAGAGGAAAAACACATGCACGTGCAAAACAGAGAGAGAGAAGCTGCCAACTTACCCGATCTTGACCCGCCGGATCCGACCCGACCCGCGACTTTAACCCGGACGGATTTCACGTTTCCGACCACCGTTTTGGCCGAGCTTGGTACCGATCTGAAGCTTAGAAGCCGACCGTCGTTCCCCTGCCATCCTCACTGCCGAAAACGAACCGGAACGCCGGCGATCGAAGCTTGAAACCCGCGACTACTTCACTTTACTCCGCCGAGATTTTCGCCGGTTTTGAGTGACACCACCGGTTGGATTTTGTTCCTCATGACTCCCTCTTCCATTTCCGACCATTCATAGGCACCGAGAGTCGTCGTTTTGCTGCCGGTCGATTGTTGGAACTCACGGCTGTCGAGCTAGATTCCGGCGTCGTTGCCGCGCGTTGGAGCTCACCGCCGGTACCATTGAACTCAGCGTGATTGGCACTTTAAGATTTGAGCTTCCTGGCCAGCGTTGACCAAATTCCGGTGACCGTTGACCGGCAAGGGCATTTTGGAGGATCCGCGAGCGAGAACCGGTCCGCGGACGTAGACGATAACCGACTGTGAACACCGTCACTGTGAGTGGAATATACGAAACTTATTTTTAGAGTTAATTATGATAGTAAAGCATGGTTGCGGAATAAGTATTTTTAAATGTGCTGATTTAATGATTTCTCGAAATGGATTTTATTCACTTGTTGATATTATATGAAAATGTTTGGTTAATAATTTTGCGTATCGATTTTGAATAAAGTGTGATATTATTTGAAAGTTAAGAAAAGTGGATTCAAATGTGGTATGATTTAAAATGTGGTAAAGAGGTATGTGAATATGAGTACAGTGATATAGATGAGGGGTAATAAGGGAGGCCCGCCAAACTGAGGGGTAATAAGGGAGGCCCGCCAAACTGAGGGGTAATAAGGGAGGTGCGCGCTCTGATTGTAAGGAGGCCTTTGGGGCCCGTCTGAGTACACACAGAGGCTTTGGGCCGTGTGCTTGGGCGCTTTTGTCCTTTGGGGACTAGATTATGCATGCAGAGATATGATGAGATATGATTTTCAGATTTGTGAAATCGATATGATTTGGTGATATGATTTCTATGGTTGGTAATCTGATTTAAATATTTAATGATTTATTTCTGATTTCTCACTTATGGTTTAATGAAACCGTGTTTGGATATGCTTATTTCTTTTAAAGTAAAGATTAATTTTCAAACCTACTATCCACTCACTGATCTCACTGAGTTTTAAACTCACCCCGTTTTTATTATATTTTCCCCCCCTCACCAGGAGGTTGCAGGTACACCAGACCGACCCAGCGACTGTATATATTTTGAGTCTTGGCCACGTGATGGTGCTAGAGTATATAAATGTTTTTGTTGGGACATCTTGGTCATCTTGTTCTTTTGGGGTTGTATATTATATAACTCAGTATTTTTGGTTGAGTATGTTGAGCACTGGAGTTTGTTGTATATTCATATTTGTACTTTGGGAGTGTTATATATATAAAGGAGACTCTGTCGAATTTTCAGCAGATTCTTTACGTATAATATTATTTTTAAGTCTGTTTTGATGTAACTAGATAGACTCGCCTGGGGGGTTTCGGGGCGGGTCGTTTCAGTTGGTATCAGAGCATGGTTTTAGATTCTGTAGACTTTATTGTCTTAATCATAATAAGTTTTATCTTTATTAAAGTCAGAGTTTATCTCTTGTAGGCACCATCATGCTTCGTCGTAGTAGTAGACGTGGCCGTGGCCGTGGTCGTACTAGGCCAATAGCTGGGTTGACTTCTGGTAGTGTACCTGCGGGGGAACGTGAACCCGCGAATGAGGGGATAGTTGAATCCTCTACGCATGGAATTGCACAACAGACACCGGGGGATGCCCCGAATATTGAGCAGTCATTTGATAGGCTGGCTCAAATCATGACTACAGTTGTGCAAAATCAGACTCAAGCACATGTCGGTAATGCAAATACTATTGAGCGAGTGAGGAGTTTAGGGGCGAAGAGTTTTAATGGTTTCGGAGAACCACCTGAGGCTGAGTCATGGTTTGTTAAGTTAGAGCGTATTTTTGATGTGATGAAGTGTCCAGAAGATGATAGATTATCCTTCGCCACTTTCCTGCTCGAGGATAGAGCTTACCATTGGTGGCAGACAGTGGAGAGACGATATCAGGGACATGCTGCGATTACTTGGGTTATTTTCCGCAAGGAATTCTATGATCATTATTTTCCTGTTGTATATCAGGATATTAAACGGAGTGAATTCTTTCGGTTGGTTCAGGGATCTCTGACAGTTGAGGAGTATGAGAAGAAATTTTTAGATCTCTCTAGATTTGCTACATCTGTAGTCGGTGATGAGAGAGAGAGATGCAGACGGTTCGAGGATGGCCTCCGATTTGAGATTCGTACCACCGTGACTGCATCACGATATACTGAGTTTGGGGAGGTAGTTGAGGCAGCCAGGAGAGTAGAGCACAGTATTGCAGAGGGACGTAGATTTCATGCACTGAAGCAAAAGCGTAGCCAGAGCTGGGCAGAGGGTGACTCTAGTAGTAGGCCGCCCAAGAGAGGGGGTATTCCTACGAGTTATTCTGATAGTATGCAAAGGAGTCAGGGTACAGGCTTCAGAGGGGACTCGAGACAAGCTGTTAGTCATAGTTCTGTACAACCATTGGTAGGGAGTAATACCAGGACTCATGGACAGTACGACCGCAATAGCGGGGGATATCGTGATGATCGTTCTAGGAGTTTCCAGCTAACTTCTTGCCCTTCATGTGGCAGGAATCATCAGGGCCAATGTCGTGTTGGAGACAGAGTTTGTTATTTATGTGGTCAGCCTGGACACATCAGGAGATTTTGCCCTACTTTATCTCAGGGTGATAGCTCTACAGGAGGGACAGCCTCACGGTACCGGCCTTACTCTAGCCAGATTCAGGGTCAGAGAGGAGTGCAGACAGGAGGTTCTACATCTACCTTTAGGGGTCAGACGACTGCTTCAGGTCAGAGAGGTCAGTCTGGTCGACCTCATACTCAGGCTCGAGTTTTTGCTTTGACGCAGCAGGAGGCACGTGCTGCACCCGAAGTTATTATGGGTATATTATCTATCCTTGGCCGCGAGGCTCATATTCTTATTGATCCTGGATCCACACACTCTTTTGTTTCTCGTACTTTTGCTATGCATATAGGGCGAGAGCCCGAACTGCTAGATTGCGAATTAGTTGTTCGTACACCTACCGGAGAGTCAGTACTTGCTCAGAGTGTGTATCGAGATTGTATGATTGGAATGGGTGAACATGAATTTGAGGCGAATTTGATTTCCTTAGAGATTTATGACTTTGATGCTATTTTGGGTATGGATTGGCTTGAATCTCATTATGCTACGGTGGATTGTTTCAAAAAGGATGTTGTGTTTAAAAAGCCAGGGAAAGCTGAGGTGAAATTTTGTGGGGAGCGCAGAGTTCTACCCTCATGTGTTATATCTGCTATTAGTGCAAGACGGTTGTTAAGAAAAGGATGCTCAGCTTATTTAGCTCATGTGATAGATACAGAAGCTCGAGAATTGAGATTGGAGGATATTACAGTAGTTAAAGAATTTCCAGATGTTTTTCCAAATGAACTTCCTGGAATGCCACCTAACAGAGAAGTTGAGTTTTCTATTGACTTAGTCCCTGGAACATCTCCAATATCTATGGCACCGTACCGAATGGCTCCAGCAGAATTGAAGGAACTGAAGGTTCAATTGCAAGAGTTGGTAGAGAAAGGGTTTATTAGACCTAGTGTGTCCCCGTGGGGAGCTCCAGTCTTATTTGTTAAGAAAAAGGATGGGACTTTTAGACTTTGCATCGACTATAGGCAGTTGAATAAAGTTACGGTACGCAATAAGTATCCACTTCCGCGTATTGATGACTTGTTTGATCAACTCCAAGGGGCAAAAGTATTTTCTAAGATTGATTTGCGCTCGGGTTACCATCAGCTTAGAATTAAAAATGTTGACGTTCCTACAACAGCATTCAGAACCCGTTATGGGCACTATGAGTTCTTAGTGATGCCATTTGGATTGACAAATGCCCCAGCTGCTTTTATGGACCTGATGAATAGGGTATTTAGCCTATACCTAGATCGGTTTGTGATTGTATTCATTGATGATATTTTGGTGTATTCCCGAAACGAGAAGGAGCATGCAGAGCATTTGTGGACTGTTTTACAGACTTTGAGACAGAAGCAGTTGTATGCCAAGTTCAGCAAATGTGAGTTTTGGTTGGACAGAGTCGTATTTTTGGGCCATGTGATATCAGCTGAAGGTATTTATGTTGATCCTCAAAAGATTGAAGCAGTTGTGAAATGGGAACGGCCTACAAATGTCACAGAGGTTCGGAGTTTTCTTGGGTTAGCTGGTTATTATCGTAGATTTGTGGAAGGATTCTCCAAGATTGCTATTCCTATGACACGATTAACCAGAAAGAATGCTAAGTTCCAGTGGGATGATGACTGTGAAAAAAGTTTTCAAGAACTTAAGACATGTTTGACCTCAGCACCAGTTCTTACACTTCCATCTGGTAATGAAGGATTTATGGTTTACAGTGATGCCTCTAGGCAGGGATTGGGTTGTGTATTGATGCAGCATGGGAAAGTGGTGGCTTATGCCTCTAGACAACTTAAGAAGCATGAACAAAACTATCCAACACATGATTTAGAACTAGCAGCAGTGGTGTTTGCACTCAAGATATGGCGGCATTACTTATATGGAGCAACATGTCAGATTTTTACCGATCATAAGAGCTTGAAGTATTTGTTTACTCAGAAGGAGTTGAATTTGAGACAGAGGAGATGGATCGAACTGATTAAGGACTACGATTGCACTATCGATTATCATCCAGGCAAAGCAAATATGGTGGCTGATGCACTAAGTAGAAAGTCTTCCAGCTCTATCGCTCACTTGCGAGTGAAATATGTACCTCTGTTGATCGAGTTGAGATCTTTGGAAGTCGAGTTGAATACTGACAATCGTGGAGCTTTGATAGCTAACTTCCGCGTTAGGCCGACTTTGATTGACAAAGTTCACCATATGCAAGCTCAGGACCCACAGTTAATGAAGTTAAAAGAGGATGTGCAGAAAAGTATACGAACCGATTTTATGGTGAGAGAGGATGGAGTTGTATTCATGGGTAATAGACTCTGTGTACCTGATATTAAAGATTTGAAAAAAGAGATTATGGAAGAAGCTCACTGTTCAGCCTATGCGATGCATCCTGGTAGTACGAAGATGTACCGTACCTTGAGAGATCATTATTGGTGGCAGGGCATGAAGAGAGAGATAGCAGAATTTGTTTCTCGATGTTTGGTCTGTCAACAGATTAAAGCTGAACACCAGAGGCCTGCAGGGTGCTCTCAGCCGCTTCCTATTCCAGAGTGGAAGTGGGAGCAAATCACTATGGATTTTGTGGCGGGACTTCCACATACTCAGAAAGGACATGATGGTGTTTGGGTGGTTGTAGATCGACTTACAAAATCTGCTCATTTCTTACATTTCAAGACCACTTATTCGATGGACAAGTTGGGAAGTATTTATGTGGCTGAAATAGTTCGACTTCACGGAGTACCTGTGTCCATAGTCTCAGATAGAGATTCCCGGTTTACTTCTAAATTCTGGACTAGCTTGCAAAATGCTTTAGGCACCAAGTTGAACTTCAGTACAGCTTTTCATCCACAGACTGATGGACAGTCAGAGCGAACTATTCAAACTCTAGAGGATATGTTGCGAGCTTGTGTTATGGAATTTAAAGGAAATTGGGACAATTATTTACCTCTGATGGAGTTTTCTTACAACAACAGTTATCAAGCTAGTATTGAGATGGCACCATATGAGGCTTTGTATGGTAGAAAATGCAGGACTCCAGTATGTTGGGATGAGGTTGGTGAGCGGAGGTTATTCGGTCCAGAACTAGTCCAGGATACGAACGAGAAGATACAATTGATTCGGGATAGATTAAAGGTGGCTCAAGATAGACAGAAAATTTATGCAGACAAACGTAGGCGGGAACTTGAATTCGAAGTTGGTGATAGAGTTTTCATACGGACATCTCCTTGGAAAGGGGTGCTTCGATTTGGGAAACGTGGGAAGTTAAGTCCACGTTATATTGGGCCGTATGAGATCGTGGAGCGTATTGGTCCGTTGGCATACCGATTAGCTCTACCACCCGAGTTATCCAGAATCCACGATGTGTTTCATGTTTCGATGCTCCGGAAGTACATATATGATCCGAGTCATGTGTTGTCGAAGCAACCAATTCAGTTGAAGGAAGATTTGACTTACGAAGAGGAACCGGTGGAGATACTGGAAGAGAAACACCAAGTTCTACGTTCTAAGACCATCCCTCTAGTAAAAGTGCGATGGAAGAATCATACAAAGGAAGAGGCTACCTGGGAGCGCGAGGACTTAGTGCGAGCTCAATATCCCTATCTTTTCTTATCAGGTACGTAAATTTCGAGGACGAAATTTTTATAAGGGGGGAGGATTGTAATACCTGTGCATGTAAAATGGCATGAGGCGGTGAAAGAGTTTATAAGCAAAGGAATATGTTGGAAACAGAGGAAAAACACATGCACGTGCAAAACAGAGAGAGAGAAGCTGCCAACTTACCCGATCTTGACCCGCCGGATCCGACCCGACCCGCGACTTTAACCCGGACGGATTTCACGTTTCCGACCACCGTTTTGGCCGAGCTTGGTACCGATCTGAAGCTTAGAAGCCGACCGTCGTTCCCCTGCCATCCTCACTGCCGAAAACGAACCGGAACGCCGGCGATCGAAGCTTGAAACCCGCGACTACTTCACTTTACTCCGCCGAGATTTTCGCCGGTTTTGAGTGACACCACCGGTTGGATTTTGTTCCTCATGACTCCCTCTTCCATTTCCGACCATTCATAGGCACCGAGAGTCGTCGTTTTGCTGCCGGTCGATTGTTGGAACTCACGGCTGTCGAGCTAGATTCCGGCGTCGTTGCCGCGCGTTGGAGCTCACCGCCGGTACCATTGAACTCAGCGTGATTGGCACTTTAAGATTTGAGCTTCCTGGCCAGCGTTGACCAAATTCCGGTGACCGTTGACCGGCAAGGGCATTTTGGAGGATCCGCGAGCGAGAACCGGTCCGCGGACGTAGACGATAACCGACTGTGAACACCGTCACTGTGAGTGGAATATACGAAACTTATTTTTAGAGTTAATTATGATAGTAAAGCATGGTTGCGGAATAAGTATTTTTAAATGTGCTGATTTAATGATTTCTCGAAATGGATTTTATTCACTTGTTGATATTATATGAAAATGTTTGGTTAATAATTTTGCGTATCGATTTTGAATAAAGTGTGATATTATTTGAAAGTTAAGAAAAGTGGATTCAAATGTGGTATGATTTAAAATGTGGTAAAGAGGTATGTGAATATGAGTACAGTGATATAGATGAGGGGTAATAAGGGAGGCCCGCCAAACTGAGGGGTAATAAGGGAGGCCCGCCAAACTGAGGGGTAATAAGGGAGGTGCGCGCTCTGATTGTAAGGAGGCCTTTGGGGCCCGTCTGAGTACACACAGAGGCTTTGGGCCGTGTGCTTGGGCGCTTTTGTCCTTTGGGGACTAGATTATGCATGCAGAGATATGATGAGATATGATTTTCAGATTTGTGAAATCGATATGATTTGGTGATATGATTTCTATGGTTGGTAATCTGATTTAAATATTTAATGATTTATTTCTGATTTCTCACTTATGGTTTAATGAAACCGTGTTTGGATATGCTTATTTCTTTTAAAGTAAAGATTAATTTTCAAACCTACTATCCACTCACTGATCTCACTGAGTTTTAAACTCACCCCGTTTTTATTATATTTTCCCCCCCTCACCAGGAGGTTGCAGGTACACCAGACCGACCCAGCGACTGTATATATTTTGAGTCTTGGCCACGTGATGGTGCTAGAGTATATAAATGTTTTTGTTGGGACATCTTGGTCATCTTGTTCTTTTGGGGTTGTATATTATATAACTCAGTATTTTTGGTTGAGTATGTTGAGCACTGGAGTTTGTTGTATATTCATATTTGTACTTTGGGAGTGTTATATATATAAAGGAGACTCTGTCGAATTTTCAGCAGATTCTTTACGTATAATATTATTTTTAAGTCTGTTTTGATGTAACTAGATAGACTCGCCTGGGGGGTTTCGGGGCGGGTCGTTTCAGAATTCTAGTAATCAAATTTTTAAATTGATTATTGATAGATCATAGATTAGAGATAGTTATTTCCATGAAAGAAAAGAAGAAATCCAGGAGCTAAATCAAATGGTCTGATTTAGTGGGTTATCAAGACACCACTTTGAAATAAGATGGAGAAGAAGTTTATATCAAATTGTATGATTATCTACAATAAAAGAGAATTGTAGACATTATCGATTCAAATTTGATAATAGAGAAGTTTAATTCTCGAAAGTATCGTAAGGCACAACTTAAGTAGTTTTTAATTGTAATTGAATTACTTTTACAATTCGATTTATTTTCTTATACATTAATGAATTTTTCATTAAATTTTATACTCTTAGTTGCGATAATATTTGGACTTGGAAAAAATTTAGCCTACCCAAAAAAATTTTTTTGGCTTCGCCCCAGTTCTCAATTTGAGTCCTAACTATTATGTGTCCTTCAGTTATTGAGTAATAAATTTTATAATTAATAAAATTAAAATTTTATCATTCACTAAATAAAATATTACATTAGATTCAATTATTGAGTTATCTAGCATTACCTTTTCTTTTATTAACAACAAACTTGGAATTGATTTTTTTTTAAGTTATCGTGGCATATGCACCTTACCGTCGAAATTAAATGTATCCATTAGAAATGAATGTTTGATCTTTTGCATTGACTCTAGGAGGTGAAAGTAACTTGACTACCCTTTCATTTATTATGTTGATGTTGGGTTAGTCTGTCTTTATTTTTTATCAATAATGGTAGGTATCTATATATCTATATATATATATATATATAAAGTTGAGACTTAAGGAGGTGATGTGGCATCACCATTTGTTAGAGTATAATTTATGCACTAGTTTTGCATTGTTTACTTTCCTTAATATCGATGTTTTGCACTTAATAATAGTGATTTACTTGTGTTTTATTTTTGTAGGTGCAATTCTATTGATTGGTGCTAAAATTGAGCTACAAGATGATGTTTAAGGATGATTGTTCTCTTGGAGAAATTATGAGCGTCAGAAGAACTTTGTTGATAAGACATGGGCGCGTGCTGTCAACTATGGACCTGCAGTTTTTAGTTTAATGTGTTTTGTATTTTTGGTTATTTTTGTAATTACGAATTTAATATTTCAGATATTAGTATTTTATTTTAAAAAGAACTCTAGAGGAGAAGAGAGATGGAGTATTTAAGGGAGGAATCTATTGTGAAAAAAGGACACTTTGGGGAAAAGAAAGAAATGCTAGATCTAAATTTTTCTCTTCTCTCTATGAAGAACTAAACCTATTATTCTGGTTGAAGGTTAATGAAGCTTTAATTCATTACTACTGTGAGATCTTTCTTATGCTTTAATTGTTTTATTGCTTTTTGGGTATTTGTTTATTCTCTTAATTATTTTCATGATTATGTTTGTTAATTAGATAACTGACCACTATTTAATTATCAACTTAATCTATTGTCAATTAAAGGATTCATCGTATGAAGATTTTAATGTTTGTGACAAATAACATAGCAGTGAGTTGTGTTATGAGAATAAACAATCTAATTTAAATGAACCATCGTATGCGGTTGTTGATTAGGATTTGGGTCTCTCTGATTTTTCAGGCTGTCAATTGATTAAATCCTATGATCGTATCTAGGGTTGTCTATTGATTAGGGAAATAACCAACGGTCGTACCTTGGTTATCGACTAGTTAAGGAGAGATTGGCTATTAGAGGGTCTCAGTAGCTATAACCGGTCTATTCATAAGTAATAATAATTTATATTTGAATCAATTATCAGTAGTCGAATCAAGCTGAGTTAATACCTTCAACCAGAATTTTCTCCAATTTAAATTACAATTTTAATTTGCGTTCTTGTTATTTTAATTTAATTTTTATTATTGTCAATAATTCCCCCATTTTGCATTTTATATTTTAAAGGATTTAAATAATTACCGATCTCTGTGGACACGACTCTACTCAATCACTATACACAATTTATTTAGAGTAGGTATTTATTTTTGCTAGCTTCGACAACCATCACAATTTCTCATCTTTGTACATTCTCTATTATCTAATAAATAGAGAAATTTTCTTTTAGATTTGACTTTTCATCTTCTCATAATTAATTTGATTGTTATTACACAATAACAATTATGTAAAGATTTTAATGAGGCATATTCTTTGTATTGAACATCCAAGGAGGAGTGCTATGAATTTATTAAAACAAATGTAGATGTTCATAACATATATCTCATAGTCTCCCCACTATCTCCCATTAACAACATTTAGCTTCCCTATAACTCCCACTATCTCACAAGAAATTATGATCCATAATTTTTCATTAATTTCATGGAGTGATTATGTAACTATAAAAGGAGAGCTCATCTTTTTGTTTTGTACACACATAATTGGAATGAATAAAATTACTCTATAATATATTCTCTCATTTTATTCTTTATCTTGTGTTGCTTCTTTATTTGTATTGCTGGCTAATAGCTTTTTCTGTTTTTTATAAGGCTGCCTCATCTTAAAAAAAAAACCAATTCATATTTTTTATCAGTTTCATCAAGTATAAAGTAAGAAAAAAAGATAATAGTAAATTCTTTTTTCAAAGTTGCGTGAAGCGCGGTTCTATTTTCTAGTCCTAGAATATATTCGAGGAGTGGCATACTCATTTGTTTAATACAGACACGATCTTAAGTCTTGTAATTTAATATAATTTTTTTAATATATTATAAAATTATATTATTTATAATATTCAAATCTAATTATATTAAATTACATTATTTAAAAACTTGTTCGTATAAAAAAATAATAATCCTTGTACTAAAAAGAGACTGTTTGTGCACACATACACACACCATATATGCAGGCATATGAACAGCCCTCTAAAAATACCCTTTTTATATTTATTAATATTTATTGGATTAAAGATAATTTAAGTTTTCTCTCTCCACATGTGGAGCCCATCCAATCACTCTCCCTTCTATATTTTCTTTAACTTTCATGTACTCTGACATACTCTCTCTCCCCTTGTTCCTATCTCTCTCTCTTTCTCTCTCTCATCTCTTTTCTGTTGATGATCACCATGAATGTAAGGCTTATTAATACTGGAATTCCACCCGTTGCAACTTTACTGTGTCTCAAAATAAATAAATAAGTTATTCTAAAAAAATTATTATTTTTTATATGAGGTTAAATTGATGTCTGTTGTAAGTTTTATTTCAGACTCGATTAATTATGCACATGCCATAATTAAATTGGTGCTATTTATTTTTCTTCATTCTTGTTTTGATTTTTCTTTTTTCTTTTTTTTTTGATTTGTTTGTTTTGTTATGTAATCCATCTTGGCTGAAGTTAACGCTTGAAAAAGATGAGAGAGAGATAAGAATGACGAGAGAGAGAGAGAGAGAGAGAGAAATAGTGATTAAGCTCGAACCACGCTCGGTGAGAAAAAACTTAAATTATTTTGAGAAATCGAATCTTTTGATTCATTTTCTATCTAACATATATTAACAAATGTAAAAATAACGGCATTTTCAGAGGACTAATGATCTGCTCCCTTATTGACTCAGTTTATCATTACTTCATTAGCATAAAAATGTTAATTATCATCGAGCATTAGTAGTTACTAATTTGCTAACATGCCATTTGTAATTCTAAAATTTTATAAACATACTTCACTCAAATTTAATTTGGAAATATACGTTCCAATCAAGAATTTTTACATATTAAAGTTAGGAATAATTTAAAAGATAAAAAAATATAAATTTTAATGCAGTGTATTATATCATATAAAAATGTGTTTTTTTTGTATTTTAATTTATTCTTAACTTTATTATGGTTAATGATTGACTTTAATATGGTTAAGATCTCCTTAAAAATATTATTATTATTACATTTGTTAATACCCGTTAGGATAGAAGATGAATCAACAGATTAAATTTGTCAAAACAAGAATGAAAAATATGTTTAACTCTTTTAATTTAATTTTTTAAATACTTATTTATTTATCTATATAATAAATAGAAGAGTAAAAAATGAAGTTACTTTTCAAAAGATTTTTTAAATAAAAATAAAAATATTATTTTAATCAAAATTTTTCTCTAAAAAAATAATAGTCATTATAATACTTCTCTTTCTTCAAGAATTTTGAGAAAAAAATATAGTATTAAATAAAGGCACTAAAAAATTCTCTAAATAAATTTCTTCAAATGAAATAGTATTTCTCTATTTTTAATATTAAATAGAGAGAAACACTATTTTATTTGAAATATCTCATTTAGAGAGTTTTTTAAAACTTTTTTTTATATGACTCTTTAAATAAATAATAAAATCTCATTTAAAGAGGCTTTTAATGATAGTCTTAGCTAATTAGCTTGTTACCCTTGGAAAAATAAGCCTTCGCATGTGCATACTTTGATAACGGTTGTTTTGGTTACATGCGCATCACCTGACGTGACAGATGGATGGCATGTCTTTGTGAAATACGCCTTACCTAATTAAGCACCGTTTGGATTGACTGGAGGCTAAACCGTCAAGTGCTAATTTACAAGCCGACGCCAAATGCGATATAGCCAACCTAAGTTAGGTAGCTAAGTTGTATTATCCATCTAGCATGACATTACTATCCATCTAGCATGACATTACTAACGAAGATATTTTAGTCTTTTATTATCAAAATATTTTAATTATTTTTATGCATTTTGTCAAAATTTTAACCGTGGCAACATTTTTTTTGCTATAAATAAGTAAATTGTCACCTTGTATAATTGTATCATCCAAATTGAGATTTATTCTCATAAGAAATATTAACATCATCCTTTTTATCCTTCGTGAATTATGTTTATTTACAACAATGTCATCCACGCTTCCATTACTAACCCTCTCTTATGTCCTGTGACTTGTCAATAGCTAAAGGGAGAAGTAAGAATCACAATGGGTTGGCCTGTTCTCATGGTACTAGCTGATGAGAATTTTTTTTAATTTAAATTTTTTTAATGTTTAAAGATTTTGTATTATGTTTATTTTAAAGATTAACTTATAATCTATGTAAAATATGCAAAAATTTATAATAAGGTAATGGGACTATATTACAAGAGCCGTAAATTACATTGATCGTCACTCAACAAGACCCTTATTTTAATTATAGTAAATAGGTAAATTTTAATTAATTATTTTTTATTTATTAATTATTAATTACTACTTAAATTTTTACTTCTAAAAAACGAAAGAATACTGACACAACACATGGTTCTCCTATTACTTTTGCCCACTGCAATTAATGCATCAAATTAAAAATGATGAAAAAATCGTTGTCTCAATTTTTTTTAATTTTATTTTTGATAAGAGTCACTGTCTCAACTTTTCTTTTTGGCAAACATGATTGTGTAAGCGTAGAGGCTGCAATTGAGGGATCACCGATTTGATCATATACTGAGTAAATAAAAGAAGAGGATTTGTTTTCATAATTACTGATTGGTAGTTAATAAATAAAAAAATAAAAAAAGTTAAATCTTACCCATACACTACTATTAAAAGACGCATGATTAAAAATCTTGAAAAGTTCAGAAAAGATCAAGTCAGGAGAAGATCTTTTTTCGCAATTGAGTCTCATTCCATGCATCAGCCATTAATTTTATCTCAAGTATATACTTGGATGCCGTTAGATATATCTTTTATAAATATAGTAAGATAGATATTTCAATATGAAAATAAAATTTTAAGTTTCCCTCCAAAAATTTCTATTTATATATATAAATAGGTTTTTATGTTGTAATTGTTTAATAAATAATTTCATTAAAATAAGAAATAAGTTAAAAGAAGAAAAATACATATTTTAATATAGTATATTTTATCTTATAATATAAGAGTTTATACCCAATAAGTAGATATTATTAGCTTTAGCACACAATTGTCACTTTTTTTGTTATTGAACTTTATAACCCGAAGCGCGTTTGCTTAGTTAGGAGAGTGCTTGGCTTATAAACTGCTCCAAGAACTCCTCGTTAGCAATGCATCCTTTCCCCTTAAGGACCTTGCGTTCTCGTGAGGATCATTGGAAACAGAATAGAATGAAATCGTATCATTAACATATCAATCGACACATCGGCTCATGAGTAAGCTCTTATACTAATTATAATAGCCTAGACCCATTAACCAAATATATATTGTTCGCTTTGGGCACACAATCCGTCACGACTTTGTTATTAGACTTTACAGTCCAAAACACATTTGCTTAGTTACGAGAGCTTGTCACTTATAAATTAGTCCGACAACTATCTCCCTAGCAATATGGGATGTTACATATAAATTAAGGTTCAACTCATGTGGTAAAGAGCAGTCTACTTAGGGCTCATGTTTAATTCGAGTTTTAGTGGGGTGTGAATAGATAATATTAAAATAATTAGGAATCATTAAAATTTTATCATAATAGATACACAACCTACTAAACAAATAGATATTATCCGCTTTGGATATACAACCCACTATTGTTTTATGATTGGGCTTGTAACCCAAAATACATCTTCTTAGTTAGAAGAACTCATAGCATATAAACTAGCCCAAGAACTCTCTTACTGGCAATGTGAAATGTTACATGCTTCCCCCATTGACCCTCATAATGGGACAGAATGAAATCACACCAATAAGATGTTAAATGTTTCTCCCCTTGATCCTCATAACAGAATGAGATACAATCATACCAATAACATATCCATCCATACATCAGGTAGTGAGTTGTTTATGATACTAACTTTAATACCCTAGGCCCATTAACCAAGAAGATACTATCCATGTTGGGTACATATCCCGTCATGTTTGCTTAGTTAAGAACCCATAACTTATAAACTAGTCTCAAAACTCTCGCTAATAATGTGAAATGTTACATGTAGTACATTGAAATCTGTATTTTTTATCTTTTAAATTATACCTTATTTTAATAAAGTAAGGAATTACTTTATTGTTAATTTACTTTATACATAATATGACTTCTTTCATCCTTTTTTATTTATTTTTAATAAATGATCTCATATTTTAATAAAGTTAGAGATAAGCTAAATAAAAAAGAAAACATTTTTATTTTATATTTTATCAAAATTTATAATTTTCTATCTTTTAGTTTGTCCTTTTATCATATTAAAATAAGAGAACCATTATGTTACATGTTCTAGATTTTGTTCCAGTTAATTGATTTTATTTGTTTCTTTCATTATTTGAATAAGTCAGGTTAGCTGTTGGAGTAGTTAGAGTCCAAGCTAGTTTGTTAGTTATTTCTTTATTTAAATTTTAGAAATAAACAACAGGTTACAGTCTCTAAATTTGAAAACACTGACATTATTTGTGGAGGTACAGGCTCCCTCAAATGATCCTGTACATTCAACAACTTTCACTTCAATATTTTCAAAATAGCTAGAGGAAAGAAAACGGAAACTAGCTCATATATACCAATATATAATAAGCTATATCCTTTTGGACAGGCCAATCAATCTTCACACCACTATAATCGCATTGTTTCTTAGCAAAACAGATAAGGAAATTCAACAAAATATGGCTAATGAAGGAGAGACGCAAGCTTTGCATATGCCAATCAATTGGTGACGGGTTCAGTGCTCCCCATGACCATGCAAGCAGCAATTGAGCTGGGAGTTTTCAAGATCATAGCCAAAGCTGGTCCTGGAGCAAAGCTCTCAGCTTCAGAGATTGCAGCTCAGTTGCCTGCCACCAAGAACAAAGACGCACCCATGATGTTGGACCGGATACTCAGGCTTCTGGATAGCCATGGTGTTGTTGAATGCTCACTAGATGATATAGATGGTTCTCAGAGACTCTACGGTCAGAGTAATGTTTCCAGATACTTTGTGCCTAACGAAGATGGTGTCTCATTGGGCCCCTTAATGGCCTTAATTCAGGACAAGGTGTTTCTGGACAGCTGGTATACCTGCTCTCTCTCATTTTAATTCTCTGTAGTTTATTTTTATTTAGAATAATAACATCACATGGGTTAATAATGCATCTATCTTTCTAAACATTCAGATCCAATCATGCATATCTCCGATCATACTCCAACTCATGCTCAACTTGTTTCTAAATTCATTTTCAGTCGTCGTACAAACAAACAAACAAAAAATGAACTAAATCCCTATATTTGATGCATAAGTGTATATTTATAATAGTAAGCACTAAAATGTAGAATGTACACTTAACAAACTTATAAATCATTACTATATATATACTTTTAATCAAATCAATTCAAGAATAGATGAAATATTGTTGATTGTGTTTTATTTGCAGAGAATAAGAAGAAAAGTGTTCTCCGTCGGGGAAATTTTTGTCTTTTACTTGCAGAGAAAATGAGAGTAGTATGAAAAAGACAATGAATTTAGTTCTATTGAGAGCATTTATTGAATTCTGTTCTTTAGTTTTGACAGAAATTCATAAAGGAAAAAATTCTTAACTTTATCCGTAGAATTTTGCTCAATTAAAAGATTTTTTTTCCCGTGGGGTTTTTAAAGACAGCAGTGTTGAAAAGTCAAAGTAAAGAAGGGGGCTCGCATGTTGGATTTTGAATATATTGAACCGCGTGATTTTCTTGACAAAAATTGGCAAACCGCATGCATTTTTTTGGTTTTTCAATTCGGCGCCAAATTGCAGGACTTTTTGCCAACTACTTTTGAGACTTTTTACAGTGAAGCTAAACTTATAGTTGAGCTTCATTTATAGAGCTAAAGCATCTTAAAATTTGAGAGAATCTCATAAAATTGAGAGCAATAATTTAAGTGAAGAATTGTTGAGAGAGTGAACAATTGAGAGGTTTTTTCTTTTCAAGTGTATGTGAGAATACTAGGTGTATTTAGATTTTGAGAAGTAAGGTTTCTACTTAAATATTGTAATATTATAATTGTTAGTAATACAATTATTTTCTCTTGTTCCGGTGGACATAAACATAATTGTCAAACCATGTTAAATTTTGTGTCATTTATTTTTCTGTGATTATTTGGTGTGCTTGATTTTGCATTCTGCGCACAACAAGCAGGACCTAACTACATGAAATGTCAATACAAACTAAATATGAACTAATTTGTGATTTTGTTAAAAATTCAGTATCCGAGCCGGAAGATGTCATGACCCTATTTCCTTTTTTTTACCCTCTTATAAAGACGTAGGTGACAACTATGCATTATCTTTCTTTGTGATTTTGGGAGGAAATGAATCTTGTACTTATCTTATCTTTTAATGAGTTTACGATACGTATACATCGTCATAGTTATAATTTATATGTATCTATATCATTTAATGATTTTACAATACATATACATCATCATACTTATCGTATCTTTTAATAATTTTAGGATACGTATACATCGTCATAGTTATAATTTATATGTATCTATATGTTTTATCAACCACGAATCAATGAATCTAAAAAGAGTAAGCCAAATGTAAAATGTTGATCTGATGAATAGAGGATTTGGATACGAATCTAATTCTGGACTGATTGATTAATTGATAGTGCAGGTCCCAATTAAAAGAAGCTATTATTGAAGGAGGAGTTCCATTTGATCGTGTCCATGGAACACACGCTTTTGAGCACCCGAGACTGGACACCAGGTTCAATGAAGTTTTCAATACAGCGATGTACAACCTTTCTACTTTGGTCATCCAGAAAATTCTTGAGGCTTACAATGGTTTCAAGCACATAAAGCAACTGGTCGATGTCGGTGGTAGCCTTGGCAATACACTTAAAGCTATCACTACCAAGTATTCTCACGTTAAGGGCATCAATTTCGACTTGCCTCATGTTATACAGCATGCCCCAGGGTATCCTGGTATGAATTATCACTTATTTTTACAATAATATGAGAGACATGGCTTAGTAGCTCTTAAAAAAATTTCTTAATCTGGCTAACTAATTGTAAATCCTTGAGAAGGTTGAAGGCTAGAAAATTTATTTGGGTTTTCCCCAAAATCCTGTCTTCGTTTTTTCTTTTAATGTCATTGTTATGAGGAAATATATATTAATTATTAATTAGAACATGGTAATCAGAGAAAATGCTGAAATGTTTTCGACAAAAAGACTTTAAACTGAATTCGATTTATGTATTTGAAATTTATTGAGAAAATCAGGCCCGATTTACTGTTGTTTTTGTGTCTAAACTTTTTGCCGGAATATCAATGCTCATAAGAATACTCTGTCCACCGTAACGCCAGATTCTAACAGAGGAAATTAAATTGTGTGTAGTACAGGCGTTGAGCATGCAGGGGTGATATGTTTCAAAGTGTTCCAAAAGGTGATGCCATCTTGATGAAGGTAAGTTTAATTTGAATTTACTTTGCAGATATTAAACAAATTTCATAATATTTCACATTTTGTAGTGGATATTGCACGATTGCAGCGATGAACATTGCTTGAAGTTGTTGAAGAATTGCTACAAAAGTATTCCAGAAGATGGAAAGGTAATTGGTGTGGAGTCAATACTTCCAGATCTGCCTGATACTAGCACTCTATCAAAAAACAATTCCCAAATTGATGTGCTGATGATGCTCAAAATCCGGGAGGAAAGGAGCGAACAAAGCATGAATTCATTACCTTGGCTACTGGAGCTGGATTTAGTGGCATCAGATTTGAATGTTTTACTTGTAATTTATGGGTTATGGAGTTCTATAAGTAGCCTGTGAATGCCCATGAATTCTAAAAATTGGACCTCGTTTGATAATTTGATGCAAGTTTTACATTTAAATTTTGATTCGATACTGAATTTGTTGTGTTTATGTTTTAATAATTAATCTCATGTCATGCGTGTATTTATATTAATGTACGGTTAAGATTTAATTCTCCAATAACTATCGTCACATTTTTTTTAAAGGTCAGCACAAAAATTAGATTAACACATGACATCATTACAAATGATAAAAAATATTAGACTTAATCACTTATATTTTATTTATTTTGAATGATGGGCATCAATTTTTGTTTTTTTTTACTATCACATAATTAGTAAAAAAAATATATACAGCCATCTACGGTCACAAGTGCGCTCCTCTCAAAAGAAAATTTTGAATCAGAAATAGTGGAGATACAAAAACAATGCAAACGATACAGAAGTTCACTCATCATTTAAGCAACCACACGCATGGTGCAACAACTTCTACAGTACTTGATAAATGAAGTTGAAACCTTTGATTAACGATAAGTTATCATCTAGGTGCAGAAAGTCACCATATAATATATGCAATGTTCCTTTTTCTTTTATATATATTATATTAAAAAATCTACTGAGACTATCCTAGATTGAGCCTATTATGGCACGATCCATATTGCTACCTATATTATCTTAAGATTGATTTTTCTTTTGGAAGAGCATCATATTTCGATGAATCAGCAAATAGCAACCTTTGGAGAGCAATACTACATATGAGGAGATACTTCAGAGGAGACAATAGTGCACTCAATTGTTATCTAAGAAAATGGATAATTTACTTAGGAACGGGAAGTGACAATTATCTTAACAATTATTTTATGCTTACCTTCTACTCAACTAGTTTTGATTATACCACAAAATTTTTGCTGCTCTCCTACTTCAAGAATATATACCACTAGAAAAATAAGAAACAATACTAAGGCCCGTTTGGGATTATTTTTATGAGGTTTAAAAGTGATTTTGAAAATCTAAAATCTAATTTTAGTGTTTGGTAAAAAAAAAAACAAAATCAAAATTAATTTTGTCAAAATCAATCTCTCCTACAGTTGATTTTAAAAAGTAGAGAAGGAGTACCTTTTAGATTCTAATTTTGAGAATCAATTTTATCCTTTAATACAATTCCATAAATATCCTTAAAATTATTACCTAAACCCAAAATTATCCTTATTCAAATTGGAAACAAAATCAATATTTTAATAAATTTTTATTATAATTCATCAATATCAATTTATTAATATCAATTTGTTGGTTGAATTATTATTAAATTTGTTTCAATATATTATAAATTTAATTATCAATTGTTTTAAGATAAAAAAATAAAAAATAAAATCAATATATTATAAATTTTATTTTTAGTAAAAATTATTATAATGCTCAATTAAAAATATTATATGTACATGTTTTTATATGTATAAGTAAATTTTATCATACATTCTGTACATTTTAGTTATTTATTTTCTTTTAGCAGTTTAACAGTAAAATTTACCAAACATTCATAACTGCTTTCAAAACTCATAGTACCTCTGAAAATAAAATTTGCTAAACACTTAACTGATTCTCTTCATAGCTGATTATTTCTATAGTACAGCTAACATAAATCATTTTAGAAGCTACAATATTCCCAAACTGGCCCTAAGTTTTTGATACTAAATAAAAAGTATCAGCATTTGACAACCTAAGTGATTTCTATTACCTTTTACATATAAGTTTAAGTGATTGTTGATATTATAGTGTCATAATCAAGTATTGATACTAATTAGAGAAGTCGTTTAATTTAATTTTTATTTTTTTAATTTCACTAAATCTAAACGGTGTCATTCTTATTGCTAAAATGTTATCACTATAAATTAAACATTTGGTAATGTTTTGGGTTCTTATTTCTCTCTCCTTAAAAAGTCGATTCCCTCCTCTCTTTGTACAGAAACCCTAAAACTAAAATCAATAGCCAAGGAAATATTTTTTGAAGAAACTAAAAGTAAATCGAAACCCATACTCTCAACAAAACCTCAATCAAAACACACACTCTCAACAATCCCTAAATCGAAAATTGAAATAGTTTGAGGTGTGTTTGGATAGTTTTCTTTAAGGTTTTATTTGCCCTCACTACACTTAGTTTGCTATAAAGTTGAATGGCAAATTACCCCCAAGATACAACAAACTCTGAACACAATCTCTAACAATGAAATTATATTCGAGAACAAGTTATGAATTTGTAATAATTTGAGTATCTGTAGGAATTTAAGTATCTATTCATGAAGCAATTTGTTCATATTTTATTCACAAAACAATACAACCCTTCAAACAAAGCACCTTTTTAGAATAGATATTCCTCTTCAAATGTATATTTTAACGCTTTCCATCATTTAATTTAATTAATTATTTAAAATAAACTAATTAATTAATTATGCACTGCACCATAGCTCTTTTGGTGCTGCAGCACCAAACTCTTATCTTTTGTTGCTGCAGCATAGTTTTTCTAGTGTCACAGCACCAATATAATAAATATCATAATCTCTCTTACAGGATACCTACCATTGTTTATTAACATAAAGACACAAAGTAACCCGACATCAATGTATTAAATCAAAGGATAATCTAGTTAATTTCACCTCTTGAAGTCAAGGTAAAGATTCTTGTGTTTATTTCTAATAGATACATTTAATTTGGAGGGTGAGGTGGGTGCCATGATAACTTAAAAAATAAAGGGAAAAGGACACAGAGACCCCTAACGTTTGAATAAGGGACACAAAACTCCCTAATGTTTCAAAAAAGACACTCAGACCCCTATTTCTTAATAGTAAATTATAATTTTACCATTATACCCTTATAGCATATTAAAAAATAATTGTTCATTATCCAATTTATTTCTATATTATTAATAAAATTACGAATATAACTTCATTACCTAATTTTTCCATTTAATTTTTATCAAATTTTATCTTCAAACTAAATAAATTTAATCCATTGCTCAAAAATAAAAATAAATTAAATTGATTATTAATATAATAAAAATAACATATATTTAATATAAAAATAACATATATTAAATTAAAATAAATTTAATTTATATATGGAGAATTGTTATTTTTAAGAAATTATCAATTTAATTTATATATAAGAAATTATAAGAAATAGCATATGGAGAATTGTTATTTTTATTATATTAATAATCAATTTAATTTATTTTTATTTTTGAGCAATGGATTAAATTTATTTAGTTTGAAGATAAAATTTGATAAAAATTAAATGGAAAAATTGGGTAATGAAGTTATATTCGTAATTTTATTAATAATATAGAAATAAATTGGATAATGAACAATTTTTTTTTAATATGCTATAAGGGTATAATGGTAAAATTATAATTTACTATTAAGAAATAGGGTTCTGAGTGTCTTTTTTGAAACATTAGGGAATTTTGTGTCCCTTATTCAAACGTTAGGGGTCTCTGTGTCCTTTCCCCAAAAATAAACTATTTCCAAATGCGCTACTATTAAAACAAAAAGTGATACTAAATATCCCAATAAAGTAATAATTGAGTTCAACTAATGTAACATTTATTTAATTGATGATAGAATATTAATTTTATCAGTTATGAAATTCACTATCAAATAGTTGAAGACACAAAATAGTTGGGACTCATTTTAAGATAAAACTGTTAGAATTTCAATTATTATTCTAAATCAACGTAAATATTTTTCGGTTAGCCTTAAAAGAAAGGATGCCCAAAATCTATAAATTCTATTTTAATCAAGTATAAAAATGCTTTAACTTCCACTCTTATTTTAATAAATAACTCGGATTATTATGTAGTTCCACTGCACATGCATGTTTGCCATGAATATATCTTGAAATAAAAACGAAGTATTGACGTGGTCGAAGAACCAAAAACAAAAAGCATAATTAAACAACCATAAATATATATATTCAGTGAAAAACGTGATCCACAAGCTGAAATTGATGAAGCATAATGAATCCAACTAAAAACATTGAATATGATCAGCTGAAAGTTTGTATTTATTTTCACATACTGTGAATTAGTATAAATCGTTTTAACTATTTTATATTTTATCGGATTAATGCGATTGATGTCAAATATTAAAGAATAATTTTAATAGACCTCTTTTTTATTATAATAATCTTGGAATATAGTAATTAGAACATTGACTTTACAAGTTTTTAATTAAAAAATAATATAAATAATATAATCAATTCAGTAGATTAATAATGTTAAATTATTTTTAACATTTAAAATAATATTAAAATTTTAAATTATTATATTTATTTTGATAATATATTTTTTTATTACAAAGGCTAGAGTATTTTAATGTAAACACATCTTATCAAAGGGTAGAGTATTGGCATAAGTATTGTTATTTAGGGCATCGTCGTTTCTTAGAGGGAAATGCTCCAACTCCATTAACAGGGACTGATGTTCTAGAACAGAAGAATCAAGTGCACACTATATATGGAAAACAATAATTAAATACTAATGGAAAACGTAAACGGCATGATGTCAATGATGAGCATAATGTGATATGGAAAAAGAAGAGTTTTTTTTTTTTTTTTTTTTTTTTGTGTTGCCATATTAGGAGCATAACCTCATTCGCCATAACTTAGATGTTATGCAAATTGAGAAAAATATTTTTGATAGCATTACTGGGACATTGTTGAATATTAAAGGTAAAACCAAAGACAATTCAAAAGCACGTCTTGATATGAAAGAATTGAGAATAAAGCAGTCTCTTCATCTCTAATATAAAGAAGGAAAGACAGTGGCTACCACAAGCATGCTACTCAATGACTCAGAGTGAAAAGACATCTTCTATAAAGTATTATCAAATGTCAAAGTTCCTGATGGGTATTCAGCAAATATCTCACGATTTGTGAACCTTAAACAACATAAAATTCATGGATTAAAAAGTCATGATTGTCACATATGAATGCATCAACTTCTTCCACTGGCAGTGAGAAAGTCCTTGCAAAAAAATGTTAGCTCAGTGCTGATTGAATTGAGCAATTTCTTCAATGATCTTTGTTCTAAAGTTGGAATAGTTGAAGAGTTTGCTCTACTTACATATCGTATCACTTCAATTTTATGCCATCTTGAAAATGTATTTCCACCCCTATTCAACGTATTTCCGCCCCTATTCTTTGATATTATGGTACATTTGCCAATTCATTTAGCAGATGAGGCAAAGATTGCTGGACCAATACAATATCAGTGGATGTAACCAATTGAAAGGTAATATATGTTATGTTCATATTTTAAAAGAAAACCTTTTTTCATTATTTATGTAAAACTACCAAATATTTGCTTTTATTTATTAGGAAATTGTGTAAATTAAAGTCATATGTTCGTAATAAATGCCATCCAGAAGGCTCTATAGTAGAGGTGTATCTGGCAGAAGAGTGTTTGACTTTTTGCTCTCGTTATTTATCTGGAATAGAAACAAAATTCAATCAACCATCAAGAAATGATGAAAATGAGGAAGGAAATAATGAATCATTATCAATATTCTTAAAAACTGGACGTGGAATGGGTAAATAAGAGATTATCTTTTTAGATCCTCTAGTTTTGTCCCAATCACATAAATTCGTATTGTTTAATTGTGAAGAAGTTACCCCCTTTATCGAGTAAGTTTTTTATTCCATTTGTAAATGAATTTTAACAAAAAAAAAAATCTGTAACTCACTATTTAATTGTTTAATTTAATATAGGAAGCATCTCCAAATAATTAAAATTGCAAATTGTCGTGCCAGACAAATTGATATTGCTCGTATTCATAGTAAGCAATTCCCTAAATGGTTCTAGACAGAGGTAACTATTGATATTATTAGATCCACAAAATGGATATCTATATTACATTTTTCTTTCATTTATTAACATTGACTTATATTATTTAAACAGGTTAAGAGGTTACAATAAGAAGGAGACAATATTGTGTCAGAAGATTTGAAACGACTAGCTCAAAGACCTAATAGAACGATTTCAAGATTTAAGAAATATATGATAAATGGGTTTAGGTTTCGAATAAAAGAAATTGAATTGAAAAGCAAAACTCAAAATAGCATTGTGGTTGTTACAGTTAAAACTTCAAGTTTCGCCAGTGCTAAAGATAAAAATCCTGTTTCAAGAGATATTTCATACTTTGGAAGGTTAACGGATATTATTGAACTAGACTATTATGGAGAGAGGAAAGTTACTCTTTTCAAGTGTGATTAGGTTGATGTAAATTCTAGTAGAGGGATAAAAAAAGATGAGTTACGCTTTACACTTGTGAATCTTAATTCTTCGCTTAATATTGATGAACCGTTTGTGCTTGCAACCCAAGCAGTACAAGTATTTCATGTGGCAGAACCTGTTGAAAAGGATTGGCATGTTGCAGTGATAACAAAACCTAGAGATTTGTTTAATATGGAAGAGAATGAGGTTGGAGATGATGGAGAATTACTTGTAGCTAATGAATCATATAGTGGTCGAAGATTAGAGGAACTTCTCGAAAACTTTGACAATACTGCTTTGGTTAGAGATAATTTGCCTGGGACTGTGATCAATACTCCTTTAGATGTAGCAAAAGAAAAATCAAATGCTTCTAGTGATGATTTTGACAGTGATGATGATAGTATTTACTAATAGTGATTTTGATTAATAAGCTAAGAGTTGAATTACATTTCAGGTTTTTTTTTCTTTTAGTTGACACAAGTTTTGTTGTTTAATAACTTGTTTTATTAATAAATAATTATTCTTATTTATTGTTTTTTTGCATATTTGTCTTCATGTTGATTGTGATATATATGACATTTATGGTTTCATTATTTTTCTAACAATATGTAACAGAGAATGGTTAATCGTAAGAGAGCAAATTATCACACATCACTTATGGTTGAAAGAAGTCCTATCTCCAAGCAAAGTAGCAGAAACAAAAATAAGGAGATTGAGCAAATTCGTAACAAAGCTTTAAGATAAAGCTCGTACAGGTTAGTAAATATCTTAGTTATTTGTTAGTGATCGTTTGGATTTTAATAAATAAAATTTGTAATTATTATTTTTAGTTGCTCAAGTTCGTTTAAGCTGTTAGTAACATTATTGAGATTACTCACAAAAATAAGAAAATTTGACACTATTAGAGGAAAAAATTTTAGTTACCATTTGTACTTGTTATTTTTAGATACCCAAGTTCATCAAAATGGCCAAATAGGTAGGCACGGAAGTGCTTCTCAGGATCTTTCAGGTATATTTGATTAAATAATATTTTCAAAAGTTTTCTTCATTTTTTAGATGGTTATTTGCGTACAATTTACTTAAGTAATTTTTTACAGACCTCGTTTTTTAAATAGCCATGATAAAAGGCAAATGGAAAACTTTTTCAATTTATATTTAAGCTATTAGTAATACTATTGAAATTACTTACAAAAACAAGAAAATGTGATATTGCAACAAGACAAGTCCAATTTCACTTTTCCTTATTTTTAGATACTCAAGTTAATTACAGTAGCCAAATAAGTGGTAACAAAAATATTGCTCAAGACCTTTCAGGTATATTTTATAAATGGCATTTTTAAAATTTCCTTCATTTTTTAAATGGCAAATTACTATACATTTCACTGAGGTAATCATTTAGCAAATATATCTTTTTTTAAATATTTTCTTGGGTTGTCATTTAGATTTTTTTTCAATATATATGTGTGTGATTATTAATTTTTTATTTGTTTATAAAAGGCACTTCTATTACATCTAAACAGAAGCATGGACCAACAAAATTACAGTTTATACATAAACAAATTGAGCCCATTCAAGTGGATTTTAACCCTGATGGAGAAGCTATTGGGCAAGGTGGTAAAGCATTAGGGCAATATATTGGATACCTTTCACGTGATTCATAGTAATGCCACTTAATTTTGATGATTGGAGACATGTATCGACTAGTGTTAAGCAAGAAATCAGAAATTTACTAGAGGTATGTCAATCCTACAATAAAACTTATTACAAACGTATATGATATTACTAGTCTGTTTTAAAATTTTTTTAACTCAACAAGTTTTATGAAGTCTTTTATTAAAATATGTTGTAGGCAAAATTCTAATCAATTGGGTTGTGGGGGCAGATGGGTTAATGAAAAATTAGCTCATCGTTAGCGAAATCGAAAATCTGCATTAAAGACCAAGTATCATGAGTCAAGAAATGATGAAGAGACAATAAATGGTTTAAAAAATGAAGTGGGTGAAAATCAATGGGATTGGTTGGTTAAATTTTGGGAATATGAGAAAGGACAAGTAAGAACATATATTATTTAGTTATTTGTTTAGCTTCATACTTGTTCACAAAAATTCTACGTAAAAGGTGACTTTTTATTTTTATTACAGCAACTTTCTGCAACAAGTTAACCATTCAAAATTGAAGACCAAGCACACTGCTAGAACAAAAAGCTTCGCTAGAATTCGAGATGAATTAGTTAATCGACCATTTTACCTTATTATTACATATTTTGTTTGTAATTACATTAATATTGATGCGTTTGTATATTTGCAGCAATCTAATGACCCAGAAGGAAAAGAACTGGACATGATAACTATATTTACAATTACTCACAAAAAAAGATGGCCAGTCTATTGATTTGAACTCGAGAGAGGCAATTGTAAGTAAGATTTTTATATAATAGTTATGCAACTTTAATTGCTTTTTGCTTTATTTTTGTTATGAACATAAAGCACTACAATTTTAAGTACTATTATAGTTTTTATGATTGATGAATATTTTTTTTTTTGGGGAATCATTGATATACACTACTAGAAAAATGATCTTTACTGACATTAGAATAGTGTCAGCAATTACTTTTAGTGACACTTGTTAATTGTGTCAGTAATCTGGTAGTCAAAAAAATAGTGACACTTGTAATCGGTGTTAGTGATTATTGTTACTATAGTATCACTAATATTATGATGTTATAGTATTAGTAATTGTTGATATAATATTAGTGTCTATGATTACTATTACCATGATATCACTATTTAATTTATTTAAAAAAATAAAAATTTAAATTGTTTCATTACTAATTGATTTGTTGGTAAAATTAAAAGGCACTTCAAATTAAAAAAAAAAACACCTCAATTCATATTGCAAAATCTTTCATTTCATATTTAAATATTGCTAGTATATGTATTCTTACAATTGTATCAAATACAAATTCAAACAAGTATTAAAGAAACATATAAATTCAGAATATCTCAAATATAGGAACCCTGATTCATTTTCGGTGCCATGGAGCTAGACCAGTGAACTATTAAGCTTTCTTCAAAAGGATGGCTGTTTCCAAGCCCACCTCTTGGTTTTGAAAGACACACAAGTAGACATTCGATTTGAGAAAAATACAAGCATTTAATTGGCAACAAAATTTTCCTCAATGCCTCTACACCTTGAACTTCATTGTTTTCCCACCTACAAGTGTAACATATAGAATTAATTAGTATGCCAGACAAATTAAGTCTTGGACATTTACAATAAAAAATATACTCATACATTACATGATTATCGTATGCTACAAATAACTTGGCAACATATGCGGCCCACTCATCAAGAAGTTACGAAAGATCATCCATAGTGTGTACTCATCACATCCAACTTCAAATCCAATTACTAACAAGTCAGTATAACTAAAACAATAATCTGTAACCAACCACTCAACATTTTCTAGAAATAAGAAAGAACATGGAAATAAACAGAACCAGCACATAGCACACCTAACAGTAATTACCAAAGATCCCTAACAAGCTCATAATTGATATTAATCCTTTTCATCTTAAGTATTCTTAGGGTATCACTGATGAATTAAATAAGTATTCTTAAGAAAAAAATGTATAGTACCAAACTCTTGCAGTACTTTCCAATTTCCTATCAAATCTTCGAGACACAATTATAACAATCTGGGGCCAAAATACAACACCAGCTTTTTAGAAATTTCACTTCTACAAAAAGAAACTAAACATATTCAGTTATTAAGGTACAAGAATAAAAAATGGCTTAAGGTCATTAAGATGAAGAAACCAAAAGGAAAGATTGAAGAAAGATCACTAGATCAATTAATAGAAAGTGAAGTCTATTAATAGAAATTCCAAATCCAAAATACAGGTACAGAATATAAGACAATAAAACATATATGTTATATTTTAATAAACCATCAAGAAATGACTGAATTAAGCATTACCTCAATGGGTTCAGCTACTCCCCATGGGAGACAAGACAAAAATGCAAGTTTCATAAAAGTCGGCATGTGCTAGCTAGGAAGGATTTCTTTTGACTTCATCCATAGTTTGCTAAAGAATTTTGCTGCACATTTATGGACCAGAAAAAAGTATTAAGATTAAAATTTTAAACCCTATTTGAAATTTAACCCCCAAAAAAAAAGTATAGAGACTAGATACATAAACTTCTTACATGTGCATGAATACTCCTAAGCTTCATAGCTAAATGATAAATATATTTTTTTTAATGAATTAAAGTTTGGGTTACCAAGCATGTAATTAATCTAACATAGGTGATAATGCCCTATAGACATAATGCAAGAGTAAACTTTTCAAGTTTAAATAAAAGATACAAATTGCAAAACAAAGCCATGTTTTGTTTGTTTAAAGTCACTTAAATACATGTACATGTTTAGCAAGCCAACAAAACATGCCATAACATTTTTCATTTTTCATGTCATTTCATTTTTTTTAACTGATTCTTTACTAATTCTGTAGGTTGTAATATCCAATTTGACGCAATAAATCAGTCTGTTTAATACACACCCCATGTCTTTGTACTCTTCTCTCTTTTGGTTTCTTGTACTTTAGGACATTTAACACATAACAATTGATACCTACATAAAACAATCTAGCAAATTGATGCAAGCAAATGAATTAATTGGTCAACTTGCTGCTTTCACGGATGAAATAATGCAATCCTTACCAAGAGGGCTCACATCGCTGGATGGCAGCCTGCCAAATAGCAAATCAAGTAGAAGTCATCGTCTTTTCGTAACTTCTACAAAAATAGTACAAACATATTACATATTGGAGAATGCCAACAAGCCAAATAGCAAATCAAGGAAACCAAGACTATGGAGAATTCCAGTTATTTCAAATTTCTCACTGTCCTCTCTTGTAAAAACATTTCTTGTAAATCAAATTCGGGACATGGTTTTCAGTTAATGGAATTTGGGAACTTAACTCCACGGGAAGTTGCATGTGATGTTTGATTAAATCTGAAATTTTTTTATTGTTGGATTAAATCTTAGAGAAAGTGAAGTGCATGTGATTTTAATATGTGCTACGTGGTTTCTTTTGTATAAAAATGATAAGTGTGAAGTGGATGCACCCAAATCTTTGTGCATGTACCCCAGATAAAAAAAAAAAAAACAGATTCTGCAAATTACATAGAATTTGCAGCTTCTGGCGAGTTACAATAGGCCATCTATACTATATATTGCCCCATCCAACAAAAAATATTTTATTTGGCCTAAACAAAGTAAATTACGGACATATAATAAAAGCATATCCAATAAACTAACACAAGAGGACATAAAAATCTGAAATAGATTATTTCAATCTTTTTCCAATTATATTCCACACGTTTTGCCATTTATCATAAAATTAGTTAGATATTATCCAATCTATCAATCTTTCATAAAGAAATAAAAAGAATTTATAAAGCATTGTTAAAGCATATCAATGAACATGATCAAATAAACTAAATTTTCTATGAAACTCATATTATTATTATTATTATTTATACATACAGTTCTATAAGAGAAGCACCGAAAAATTTGTAAAATAAATCTTACTTTCTTTTTAACTTTTTTTCCCCTTTGTTTAGAAATCAAACTTTCTTGGGACCAAAATTTTACTTTATTATTTTTTTGGGAGCCAAGTCAAAAAGGTAGGTTAGGGAGCAGAGTGTGTGAGTGTGAGAGAGAGATTCATTGAAAGGTAAATCAACAGACAACTTGTGATTAAGCTTTCATTTCATTTTTAATTGTTCTTTAATCGTTACTACTCTTGATTTTGCATTTCGTAAGCTACACATAGATTCATTCATTCATTCAATGTTAGATATAGATATATACAAGGCTGTTATGACGCGATACCCCATCTGTTTGAAAAAATTACTCAACGAACCAGTGAATACCCATAAATATAATTGGTGACTGAAGATACACTTTAAGACTTGAAGAAGCAATATTTGAAATCTAAAATTATTGTTTTAACCTTTTAAGACTTGAAGAAGCAAGACTTGATGATACTAAAAACTTAAAGAAGCAAGACTTGATGATACTAAAAACTTAAAGAAGCAAGACTTGAAAAAGCAGACCTGGACACTGTGGCTCGAAGTCTTGAGAAGATTTTGTGGAGTATTAGCAGGCAGTGGCAGGGTATTGTGGTGGTGGGTAGCTAGCACAGCTGTCAATTTTGGTGGCTGGTTGGCTAGTGATGGCGCGGTGCCGCGTCAGTGACTTCTGACAGCGGAGAGAGGCTTGACGCGGTGACGCATGATGCTTGACGGCATGACAGAGAGGCTTGACGCAGTGACACTTGATGGAGGCTTGAAGTAGTGACACTTGATGGAGGCTTGACGCGGTGATATAAAAGCATGAGATCTGAGCCAGTGTTGGAGCACTGGATCGAGAGTAGCGGTGCTCTCTCTCTTTCGAAGTATTGTAATGTTAATTGTTAAGGACTTAGGGTTTGTTTTTGCGTCTTGTGAGTGTGAGGGGTGAGGTGTCATGTGTGAATGTGTGCGCTTGTTTTTGTTTTTTTTAACAGTTAGCGATACCTTAGTGTCATTGCGAAAAATTATAATGGCTTTTGTTTAAAACTTAAAAACTTAAAAACTTAATATTTATAGGTCTTGGGTTCGAGTTTTATCGGGAACAATATCAGAATTACTTTAAATTTTTTACAGATACCTTAATGTCAGCAATCTCTGATGTTTAATTTAGAGACACCATAATATTAGTATTTTGTGATACTTGTATGTTAAATACGGAAAATGGTTCATATATATGTAAATACTGATACTTTTTAATAAAGTGTCACAAACTAAGTATTAGTAAAGACCATTTTTCTAGTAGTGATATATCACACAAGTAAAAGTCTATTCATACTTATATGAGACATATACTGAAGCCAACTAGATTAAGTTCTATCATGGCATAGCCCAAGTTTCTACTCTCACAAGTATTGATGGGATATCTACTTCACCCACAAATTAACAAGGGAAATGCCTATCACTACGCAAGTTTTAGTTAGGAAAGGAATGCAAACAATCACAAAATGGACTTTGAATTTATGCTATTTGCTTATTTTGGAATGTATGAAAAGATATCTTTTATTATTATTTTAATTTATTTGATTCATTGTGTATTTCATTATAATTTATTTTGCTTCAGAATCAAATGAATGAGCTTGTGAACCAGCAGCCTAATGCATCAAGAGATCAAATCTTTAATCAAGTTGTAGGTGAGCATACAAAATCTACTCTCACTTATGGTCATGGGATTTGTAGGATAGATGTCTTTGGAACACAATCTTTTCGAAATATGAGTTTGAAAATTTTAGAGGAAGAGCGAAGTCGTAGGCAAGTTGCAGAAAATGAAGCTAAGAATATGCAGGAAGAGATGAATGGAGTGAAATCAAACTCTTGCAAAAGTTTTGAAATACGTTTGAGCACAAAAAATGAGGCAAATGCAATTGAAACTTTTGATAGTTGGTTTCTTATGATTTTTGAAATTTTTACAATTATTAGAGTTGTTTACAATTTTCAGCAGTTCTTTATTAGATGGTAATGATATTAACATTTGATAACTTTTTTTTATGAAGTAGTATAAAATGCAATTTTAAAATGGTTATTGTCGTTACTGAACTATGCATTTGTTAATAAATGTTATAGTTTAATTTCCTCAAATCATATTATTTATGCTGAATTACTTTATGAATTACAAATTAGCAACAAATTTAATTGTCTCTAAGATTAATTAGTGACAAATTTAATAGATAGATCGTTATTTTCTGTAACAATAAAAATGTCACTTTACCATAAATCATTTCATTTGTGCAACAATAAGAGTTGTTAGCTCTTTAAGTTCTCCAAGCTCTTCTGAAACTTCGTTTTTTCTGCTTCTTTTTGATGAGTTATTTGAAGTTTTTGAACGCTTCCGTAAAGCAAGTGAGAAAGACACACTCTCAGCAACATCACCTCTCACATCCTCAACATTCAAATTTTCTCCTTGAGCTTCATTGTTCATTTCTGTCCTCTCAATTTCCCCCACCACATCTGCAGAAGCTTCTGCATTTTTTCCAGTTGCATGATCTTTACCATAAATCATACATAAGTCCTCATAATACGGGAATGCATTATTTTTTAAGTTTGTTGACTCTTTATGACTCCGTAACAGCAAATAAAATAGTGGAAAAAAACAATAATAAACATCAAAACCAGCAACTATAACAGCAGCAACCACTGAGTAGAAAGTTATAAACAACGAGTAAAACAACAATAACAGCAACAACCAATGAGTCAAACAATAGTCCAGCAAGTATAACAATAACTTAATTGTAGACTTGTAATATTAAGCAAGATTAATTGCATTCAGTTAAGTAAAACAACAGTCAAAACAATGAGAACATCTAGTAAAACAACAAAACAATAAGTAAAATAGCAAAAACAACAAATGGAACGGCAGTAAATAACAAGTATAACAACAATAACCAGCAAGTGTAATAGCAGCTTAATTGTATTCAATTAAGTAAAATAATGGTAAAAAGAACAGTAAAAAAATAATGGCAAAAAACAAAACTAAAAACTAACAAGTAAAAACGACAACAGTAGCAAGCAAAAATAGTAAATAAAACAGCAAGCAATAGAAATAAATAGCAGAAATAACAAGTAAAACAACAGTAACTAGTGAGTAAAACAGCAAAGATAGTAGTAAAAATCAACGGCAAGAGATAACAAGTGAAAAATAGCAAACAATAGTTATAAACAACAAATACAGCAGGTAAAACAATGATAACCAACAAGTAAAGTAGTAGCACCGTTTGGATAGGTTGGAGTCTAAACCATCAAGTGCTAATTTGCAAGTTGAAAGCAAACTAAGTTAGGTAGCTTAGTTGTATTATCCATCTAGCATGACACTAACTTGTATTATCCATCTAGCAGGACATGACTAACTTACCTTTTGTCAATATATTTTAGTCTTGAGTGCTGTTAGGCGTTTAGAAGGGCGAGAGATTTTGGGAGCAAAACGAGCAAAACGGCAGCACCTAAAATCTCTCGCCCTTCTTTAATTTAAAAAATTAAAATATTAATAAAAAAGAAAAATCTTATCAGCTTCTTACTCCATTTTTGTAAGTCTCTCTCACTATCTCTATTGAACAACCCTCTCTCTCGCTATCTCTCATTATTTCACGATCTCTCTCCCATTCACGCACTCCTTCGAACTTCCTTATCTTACTTCCTTCTATAGACCTTGTCCTTGCCTTTACGACTTATTAAAAATGGATTTGTCAAGAGCGTACCAATTTTTTCCTTTTAGTCTTTGACAAACCTCTGTTCAATTTTTGCAAAAAGCTCTGTAGCCGTAATTGTCTTTTCAAACATTCAGCCCCTGAATGCTTATGGAATCGCCTTCTTCATGGTCATAACACATGCAATTTGATCTCTCAGCTTTCAATTTCCTTTTTATCATTAGGGGTAATCTCATCCATAAGAGGTGAGGGAGAATTAACCATTAACACAAGATCGAGATCTATGATTGCAAGAACTATTAAAAGGTTCTCTTCCCGTGACTTGAAGTTAGAGCCATTTAACATAGGAATAGAATTAATGTTGGTAGTAATATTAGCATGTTTGTGAGAACTACTATAGGTTCTTTTGCCATGACTTAAAGTTAGAGCCATCGAACATAGGAATAGAATTGATGTTGGTACTAATATTAGTAGCAAACATAACTGAATAAAGAACAACTAATAAACAAAACAAGTTCATATAAGTCTTAAAAAAAATAAATTCAAATAAAGGTAAACCCATCTTAAGATATCAGAAACTCCATTAATATTTCATCTTTGGATAAAATATTAACTTGTAATTGATATCTTGGTGTAGTAATTAAACATTGATACTAAGAACATGTTAAACGATAAATCTTCCTTTCAGCTCATTTATTGTTCACATGCAAATCCAAATAATCATCACGTGTATATTACTATAAGTGCACATGCAATTCTCTCAAATATGGACCTCCCTCTCGGCTGATCAATATTCACAGAAATTACAAACATGCAACTATTTATGTTCCAAAACAAATTAATTTCCATAAGGGAGGTCACTTTGGTCTCATGTTGCTTCAATTAATTCATCTCAACATATATATATATATATATATATATATATATATATATATACAGAAGGAAATAGGATCGAAGGATGGATGTGTTTTCGTAAAAACTCTTTATTGTTTACTTTTAATAAAATAATTGGATCGTGGTTGGTTTATTTTAAATAAGCTTTACCGAGTTTGGTTATGGAGTTCTTTGGATCATACAGTGATCAAACAAATTTGAACGCGGTTGGTCAAATTTTTAATAACTAATTGGTACGTGGCATTGTTAAACCAGATCGATGCTACACAAAGTGAAGCCTTTGGACCCAGATCTGATTTAGAACAGATCAATAGTCCGCACGTTCGGGTTTCCAGCCGATATACCAAATCAGTTTTGTTTTACCGAATAAAGTTAAGTTGCTTTAAACGTGGTTGATTCGTTTTATTGGGCTATTATCAGATTTAGATTAGGTTCTTTTAGAGGTTTGGGTACATACACAGTACCAGATCCGGTTTAGATTAGGTTCTTTTAGAGGTTTGGGTACATACACAGTACCAGATCCGGATCCCGAAAATGGTGCTCTGAAGGAATAGAGGGAGAAGAGAAGGTTTACAACTGAGGATCGAGATCCGGTCTCTTTGCCTCAGAGGAACGTAGAAATTTTATGGCAGATCTGATAAAGACCAGTCTGCAAGCATGCTTTGAAAAGAAAAGTGCTTTAAAAATATATTCTTAGTGTAAAGCAGTTTAAAGTCGATGAAAATGGAGTCCCTATTCTTGATGAGTTCAACAATCCAATCCAGGATGCTGTTGCTACTCTAATTTTAACCATTTCCCTCCATTTCATTGGTGACCCTTCACACCTTCGTGATAAAAACGCTGAGTTACTACATAATTTAAGATGTAGGAAACTTAGTGAATTCCAAAGCTATAAAACCTCTTTTTTCACCAGACTATTTCTAAGGGATGATGCAAATCATATAACCTGGAAAGAAAAATTTCTTGCTGGATTACCTACCCTTCTAGGTGAAAAAGTAAGAAATTCCATCAAATCCCTTTATGATAATCGTATTCCTTATGACGAGCTTACCTATGGTGAACTTGTCAGTTTCGTCAATAAAGAAGGTTTAAAGATTTGTCAAGATTTGAAATTACAGAAACGACTTAAGTGGGAGCTTAAGAAGTCTAAACAAGAATTAGGCGGTTTCTGCAAACAATTCAATTATGACCCCTTTAAAACTTCTTATTCCAAAGATTGTAATGGCGAGTGTTCTACTAAACCTCGCAAGAAACATTACAAATCAAAAAATTTTAGGAAACCCTTCCGTAATTTTAGGGAACTTCCTTATAAGAAACCTTCGAGGCCTTATAAGAAATCCAAATTCCCTAAAAGAAAAGAGTTTAGAGCCAAACCAAAAACCCCTTTCAATTACAAAGAAGCTATATGTCATAAATGTGGCATGAAAGGTCATACTGCAAATTATTGCAGGATGAACAAAAAGCTTCATGAACTTGACCTCGATGAAGAGATCCTTTCCAAATTAGCCCCTCTTCTTTGTAAAGCAGTTCTCAAAGTTACTGGTTCTCAAGAACCTTCTAAATTCCAGCAATTTATTTTTAAAGCACTTTTCTTTTCAAAGCATGCTTGCAGACTGGTCTTTATCAGATCTGCCATAAAATTTCTACGTTCCTCTGAGGCAAAGAGACCGGATCTCGATTCTCAGTTGTAAACCTTCTCTTCTCCCTCCATTCCTTCAGAGCACCATTTTCGGGATCCGGATCTGGTACTGTGTATGTACCCAAACCTCTAAAAGAACCTAATCTAAATATGATAATAGCCCAATAAAACAAATCAACCACGTTTAAAGCAACTTAACTTTATTCGGTAAAACAAAACTGATTTGGTATATCGGCTGGAAACCCGAACGTGCGGACTATTGATCTGTTCTAAATCAGATATGGGTCCAAAGGCTTCACTTTGTGTAGCATCGATCTGGTTTAACAACGCCACGTACCAATTAGTTATTAAAAATTTGACCAACCGCGTTCAAATTTGTTTGATCACTGTATGATCCAAAGAACTCCATAACCAAACTCGGTAAAGCTTATTTAAAATAAACCAACCACGATCCAATTATTTTATTAAAAGTAAACAATAAAGAGTTTTTACGAAAACACATCCATCCTTCGATCCTATTTCCTTCTGGTATCAGAGCCAAGGGGAGGATAGTGTAAAGCAGTTTATAGTTCCGTGTTTAAAGACTTGTGTTTTATTTTGAAGTTTTGTTGTGTGGTGAATCCTTACTGGTAGTAAGTCCCGCCATAGGATAAGGTCATCCGTTTAGGGCTGTAAAACCATACCTGTAGCCATTCTGACAAAACCATAGATTGACCATAGGTTTTTACTCATGGACCCTATGCACGGTAGAACATCATCCTTTTCTAGCTCTTCTTCCGGGAAGACTAGTGCTTCAAAGCATGTTGTGAGTTCAGAAGAATTCTTTATTGAGAACTTTGATAAAGCAATTGATTGTTGGGAACTTCCAAAAATTTCTAAAGAAAAGATTTACAAAACAAAAAAGCTTGATTTTTTAAAGAGTGATTATATTATAAAGACTGAAGAACGTGACATAACTCTTTCAAATCCATTTGAAACAATTCACTTGTTTTCTGAGCATTCTTTAAAGAAATTAAAAGAAAAGAATTTCAATTATATTCATATCGGACTAATTCAAGTCGGTATAAAACCCTTAACCAAAGAAGGCTTGGATACTTCTATCCTTGCTGTCCTAAGAGATGGGCGATTAATCTCTTTTGATGATTCTTTGCTAAGTAGCATCGAATCCAGTCTTTGTAAAGGTCCAATTTCATTTGATTGTTATCCAAACATAACAATTTCACTTAAAGATAAAAATATTTTGAAAAGCATGATTTTACAAGTCAAAACTCATAATTATAATATGATTGAGGGATCCATCCCAGTTGCCTTAATTTTTAAAATCTCGTATAAGGCAATGATCACTGCATTCAGTACACAACATAAATTCCAGTCAAAAAGAGATAAGACTCTTCTCTTGCAGACTGATTTGTCTAGAGACAACACTGTCATTCCAAAACCTATTCAATGGAAAGATGTCCATCTTCCAGAAGAATGGATTCTTGAAGGAGCCGCTCCACCAGCGATTCCAAAACAACTTGAGCCTAATATAGAGTTGCAAAATGTGACTCAATATTCTGATGGAAAAGTCAAATTGTCATTTAGAAGATCTGCTTCAACTAGATTTTCTGATAAAGAGTCGTGCTCAAGTATTCCTTCACTAGAAAGGAAATTTACAAAAATCCCTTCTGTTATAAATCTTCCTTTTCAAAGTCAACCTAGGTTTTCAACTTCAAATATACCTAGCACTTCTATATGATCTGTTGACTATGCCACTAGTATTCCTCACCCTATTTACACTAGTAGTCAACATGATCAAAGACAGGAAGAGAAGGAACCTTCTCCTCCAACTTCCCCTACATTTTTTGCTGTTACAGAAAATGTTATTAATGTCATTGAAAAGGAATTTGAATTGGATAAAGCTTTTCTGCATAAAGACTTTTATTCTGATTTAAACAAAGAAAAAAGACTTTGGTTTTTCAAACACTTTTTAAATCAAAGAAAAGAAATCCAACAAACTTATTATGAATTTGTGAATCTTCATCAAGTTCATATATTGTTTTTTGATTGGTTCGAGATATATTCTTCTAATAACAACATCTCTTACCCCTTCAAAGAGTCAAACCCTATTACTATTAGGAAGAAGACCACTGAATGGAAACTCTCCGAAAGTAATAGAATAGTCGATTCTGAGCATCCACCCCTCCGGAGCGTAACCGTTGACCACGGCGAACCTCCTATAGAAATCAGAGCTTCACCTTACAAAATCCCTAAGCTTAACGATACTGATAGTAATTTAAGTAGTATTATTCAACAGAATAATTTCTGTAATACTAACTTAAATACTATTGGAAAGCAGTTGACTAGGATAGAAAACCAAATCCAGAAGTCAACCATTACTATTCCTTCAATTTCACCTATTCCAACAAAATCGGATTCTGACAAAAGCTTAAGGAACCTATTTTCAAACCCTTTCAGGTTTCGAAAACTAGCCAAAAGCTTGTTCAAGAGTCAAAATCAGATTTTGCTAAAGCTATTAGAGAACAATTAGATAGGATAGAAGCTGCTTCTTCCTCATCTAGCAAAGTTCAGATAGCCCCTGATACTCCTCAATCTAGCAAGATTGGAGTATTAGAGAAAGATAACCAAACTCGGTAAAGCTTATTTAAAATAAACCAACCACGATCCAATTATTTTATTAAAAATTACCAAATCTACCAAATGTTGTTTTCTATCCCAAAAAGCAGATGGTAAATCGGCACATATTTCTTTTTCAATAAGGCTTTTGAAATCAGAGATTTTTCTTTGTATAAAATCATTTTGTAATTGACTTCCAATTCTTTGGAAATTCAAATCTTTTTGTAAACAAAATAAATCATCTTGTTTGGACTTAAGAATGGCATTAATTTTGTTTTGGTAAACAGAACAAGCTTTGACAATATTCAAATTCCTTGTTTTGGGTTTTTCAATAAAAGGGAAAACAAGTCTCTTATTTGTTGCTTTGAAGGATATACTATCATAATTGACAGTATATGGAGTTATAAGATTTATAAAAGGAGTTCCCAAAATGATGGCATGATGAATATCATTTGTGAAGACAAAAGAAGTTTTAAAATCAAAACCATTATTATGGATTGAGGCTTCAACCTTGGAACTGACATTCAGTTTTGAATTATTAGCGGCAGAAAGTCTTTCTTTTGTTTTTTCATGAAATCTTTTGGGGACGATGTCTTCAAAATAAGATGATGATGAAGACGAAGAGCCTTTCATTTCTCTTGGAGACGAAAACGAAGATGATTGTTTTGGCATTTTCTCTCCAGTAAAGCATTGTAAATGATTATTTGATTATTTACTTAAAAAAAAAAGAAGTAATTTTTCGGGTGGTCCCCTGGACACAAGTGAGAGCGCACATGTCTCTTCACCCGTATTGTATGTCAGTCTGTATTTCCGTATATGTACAAAGCATCTACTATTCAAAGATACGATCCAATTGTTACTGTGCACTTAAAATCCCGCTACAGTGAACAGTGCAGAGTTCCAGATGTTACTGTGCACTTAAAGTCCCGCTACAGTGAACAGTTTAAAGATTTTTGTATAAAAACCGAGAGGAAGACTCAGACTCCTCAGGTTTTTCATTTCTCATTTCAGAGCTTCTCTCTCTACTTCTCTTCCTTCTCTCTAAAACTCTCTCTCTCTCTCTCTGGGAATAGGAATCTGGAATCCGAAGACAAAAAGGAATTTCTCCTGTCTTCAGATTAATTTCCCATAATTTCATCACTTAAGGCGCTTACCACTCGCTCTAAAAGCTTAAGCTGTTAGGAGAAGGCGCTACTTTATACTTAAGCACCACCCGGACCAAAGCTCGTCCTATCCAGATGAACATGGAATTGGAACAACATTGCAAAAATGAAATCAAAGATTTAGAGTCAAAAGGACTCATTGTTAAGTCAAGGTCCCCATGGTCTTGTGCCGCTTTTTATGTTAATAAAAATTCTGAAATTGAAAGAGGCGTACCTAGACTTGTGATAAACTACAAACCTTTGAATAAAGCTTTAAAATGGATTAGGTACCCAATACCTAATAAAAAAAATTTGCTCCCTATATATATATATATAAACATATTAATATTTGAATTTAAAATTGCACCAAAATTTACCCTAAAAAAATTAGATTAAAGTTCAATTAACAGTCAACGGTCAACAATCAACTATTGACCATTGATTATTAGCGGTCAAACCGACCCGGATCCTAAACCAGCCCCACTCTTCATTCGGGTTAGGGTTGGATCGAGTCAAACCGACTCGGATCCTAGTCCAACCCTAACCCTAACCCTTTTTTTTTTTGCCTTTCTTTTCTTATGTCCTTAGGCCACAGCCGTGGCAGCTGTTTTAAGAAATCTACTACAGCCAGGTGGCCACAGCTTGATTGCAAGTGCAACCAACAGTCGCGCCTTGCTCCTACCAGAAAACAACGACCATATAATATATATATAGTAGTTTTCTGGTCAGAAATTTTAAAGTGCGGGAAAGTCCGGGAAAACTTTAAAACATTACGGCTTTAAAGGCTTATAGTTTTAAGCCTTTAAAACCATGTGGTTTTAAAGGTTTCCCGCACTTTAAAATTCCTGACTGGAACATTATATATATATATATATATGTATATTTTATGTTCTTGATGTAGCAGCCGCTTTCTTGGCTTGCTTGATGTTTGGGTCGTGCCTCGTCGGGCCTGAAGCCACAACCCCAAAACTTTAAACCTTATCTTCCTTTTTCTTTTTATTCTTTTGCACGATGGTCGCGGCTCTCTTGTTGGTGTGAAAGCCTTAACGTCGGTAGTAATGGTTCCTTAATAACTGGAATTTTTTTAATTAATCTTTTAAAAAATACAAAAAAAGCCACATTTTTTTCTCAAATTCAATGATACAAAATTCGAGAAAATCAAAACTTTGTTTGTTAATCTAAAATAAATTTGATCCTCAAATAATTCAAAATGATGAGGCTCTGATACCACTTATTAGAACAAGAAATCCTTTGGTGAAAATCATAATCTATATGATACACACTTTATAATTCAATTCTTCTATGGCCTCTTTGTTAGTTGACTTAGTTAGAATAAGTTGTAATTGGGTGGCATGTGTTTAGGTTTGTTAAGCAGGTGCTGATTTAGGTGATTATGTCTCCTTGTTTCAAGTGCTTTCCCTATTTTATAGTTTACCAGTATTGTGTCCAGGTCTATATAAGAGACCTACTTGGACTTGTATCAGAAAAGGTAATAAGAATTTTTTTTTCTCCTTTTCACCAACTTTTGTTTTTTTTTCTTCTCTGTACTTCCAGATAAATTCCATATCAATTTTTGGTATCAGAGACATGAATGCCAGAAATCAATCGAATGCTGAATTTCGTAATGAGGTTCAGGAAGTTTTAGGCCGTCATGAATCTAGCCTCGATCAAGTCCATGCTACCCTACGGACCGTATTATCAGAACGCCAATCCCTTCACAACGCACAGGCCTCACATACAAATTCCTCTGACACCAATCCCTTTGCACCTGCAGAATCGTCACGCCAAGCTGCCAAACTTACCTCCTCAAACACCTCAAACCTTCCTAACCATAATTACCATCTCAAACTAAATTTTCCCACTTTCAATGGAGAAGACCCAACGGGTTGGGTTTACAAAGCAGAACAATTTTTTGAATTCCTGAATGTAGCTCCAGAACAAAAGGTACAATTGCCATCATTCCATCTAGAGGGAATTGCCCTGCAATGGCATAAGTAGTTAACCAAATGTCATGGACCATTTACTTGGGCAGAATATATAAAAGCAGTCCATCTACGCTTTGGACCAACAGATTACGAAGATCCAAATTAAGCTTTATCCCGTCTCAAGCAAACTTCCACAGTGACGGCCTATTAAGAAGAGTTTGAAAAACTCTCGCACCAAGTAGATAACCTTCCTGAGCAGTTTCTTGTGGGTTGTTTTATTGCAGGGCTGCGAGATGAAATCCGATTAGACGTCAAGGTGAAACAAGCAAAAACTCTCTCAGATACGATTGGAGTGGCTCGCTTGATTGAAGAACGAAATTCCTTGCACAAGAAGCATGGCGGCAATAGTATTTTTAGAGCCCTCCACACGAGCCCCTTCCAGCGAAACAAACCAAGTACAGCGGTAGGACTCCTTGGCCCTCCTCTGACCCAATCTCTAGCTCTTCTATTCGTCGCATTTCCGGTCAAGAGGCAAGAGATCACTGCGAAAAAGGGCTTTGCTTCTACTGTGATGAGAAGTTTGTGCCACGTCACAGATGCCAGTGTCTGCAGCTCTTCATGATCGAGGATTGCCCATTGGGTCCACAAACAGAGGATCACGACACCAATGAGGAACTACCAACCATCGAACCACAACCTGAAATCTCCTTCCATGCAATGGTTGGAACCAATCACCCTCAAACTCTCCGCATGACTGGAAGAAATAGAAATAATGAAGTCATAGTGCTTATCAATGGTGGAAGCACCCACAATTTTATTAAACAATCAATTGTCAAGAAACTGGCTCTACCCATTATAAGTGATAAATCCTTTCATGTAATGGTGGGAAATTGTGAGAAAATTGAGTGCACAGGCAAATCATCCAAAATCATACCATTCATTGATCATCCAAAATCATACCATTATAGCCGATTTTTATATTCTTCCAGTAGCAGCGTGTCAAGTGGTGTTAGGGGGTGTAGTGGTTGGAGACTTTGGGTCCCATCGAAATTGATTATTGACTTTCACTCATAATGGACAGCACCAGCAGCTTCAAGGACTTGGTCGCACTAAATTAAACCCTTTAGACAACAGCGAATTACAATAACTAACTGGTATGGGTTACTACCTGTAAATTACGACTCCTGCTGAAATCAATTCTCTGTCACATAAAGAGAAAACAACGAGCCCACCAGCAGAACGAAGCCAATTATTGGATGAATTTCCTGACATATTTGCGGAGTCAGTAAGTCTTCCACCTCATCGACGTCATGACCACCGAATTCCACTAAAGACAAATCAAGAACCCATCAGTGTTAGACCGTTTCGATACCCACAATATCAGAAGGCTGAAATGTCAATATTGGCATTCATCTAGAAGCTTTGAATGCATCTAGAAGCTTTGAATAAACAAGTTTTTTGCACACGGCTTTGAAGATTGAAAATGCTGAAATTGTTGAGGAAGAAAGAAGACTTTGGCAGCTGCAAAAGAGGAAGAAGAATGAAGAAAAATCAAAGGCGGTTTAAAATATAATAATATTTTATAAGCCAATTTTGGCTATATAAAGGGAGCTCTTCATTTGGTTTTAATTATTCAATTCCATTTTGAGAGGCATTCAATTTTGTAGAGAGAGTCGAGAGTTATGAGAAATAATTCTTGCAGAGCAGAGAGTCTAGTGAGTGAGAGATTGGGTGTATTGGGGTTTTGGGTTGTGAGCCAAAATATTACAATACTTGTAATTCTTATTTCACTAGTAAAATATTTCCTTCTGTTTTCGCCCGTGGACGTAGGCTAAAAGCCGAACCACGTAATTTCTGGTATTCTCTTTTGTGCTTGTTCTTTATTTTCTTACAATTTTACTTTAGCTGCGTGTCTGCTTCACCCACCAATTTCCTAACAGTGGTATCAGAGCTATTGGTTGTATTTTTGGAGTCAGGAACTGTTCACGTAAGGGGTACTATTCACGTATACGGCACCGTACACGTATACGGTACTGTTCATGTACACGGTGTTGTTCACATAGACTGAACTATTCACGTATACGGTACTATTCACGTGAAGCGGTGGAAGCGATCCAAGAATTTTGCGGTGCAAAGCAGGGAATAGTGGTGTGAGTAAAGCAACTGTGTGGTTTTGTACATGTCTAGGAAAGTTCTGTCACAAAGGCGATAAGAGCTTAAGGAGTCTGGGTTTTAAGTGGGACCATTGTGACCCCTCCAGTCTTTCCTGGGAACTTTCCTGGTGTGCATTCTTACACATACTCACAACTATTCAAGGTGGTATACTTGCTTGTGTGCAGTATTTATCAACAAAATGGCGGCAAAGTATGAAATTGAGAAATTTAACGGAAATAATTTTTCGTTGTGGAAAATGAAGATGAAAGCTGTATTGAGGAAAAATAATTGCTTGGCAGCAATTGGAGAAAGACCCATGGAGATAACTGATGACAAGTGGAACGAGGTAGACGGCAACGCCATTTCTGATCTACACTTGGCACTTGCAGACGGAGTATTATCCAGTGTGGCAGAGAAAAACACAGCGAAGGAAATATGGGATACTCTCACAAAATTGTATGAGGCCAAGTCACTACACAATAAAATCTTCTTGAAGAGAAAACTCTATACTCTTCGAATGACGGAATCTACAATGGTGACCGACCACATCAACACATTGAAGACTCTATTTTCACAACTCACAACGTTGGGTCATAATATAGAGGAAAATGAACTTGCAGAGCTTCTACTTCAAAGTCTACCAGATTCGTATGATCAACTCATCATCAACCTGACGAACAACAATCCAGTGGAGAGTCTAGTTTTCGACGATGTTGCAGCCTCCGTATTAAATGAGGAGAGCAGACGGAAAAATAAGAAAAACAGACAAGCAAGTTCGCAGCAAGCGGAGGCGCTATCAGTGACGAGAGGGAGATCAACGGAACGTGGCCCCAGTGGGAGTCAAAATCAGGGTAGATCAAAATCCAGAAGTAAGAAGAATGTTAAATGCTACAAATGTGGCAAGAAAGGGCACGTCAAGAAGGAGTGTTGGAGTAATCAGAAGAGAAGAGAGGGTAAAGAACCTGAGTCATCAAATGCTCAGGGGTGTGTAGCAAGTACCTCGGATGATGGCGAAATACTCTACAGCGAGGCAACAATTGTTTCAGAAGGCAGAAAACGACTTTCTGATGTCTGGCTTATAGACTCAGGAGCTACCTGGCACATGACCTCTAGGAGAGAATGGTTCCACACATATGAACCTATCTCAGGAGGATCTGTATATATGGGTAACGATCATGCCTTGGAGATCGCTGGTATTGGTACTATCAAAATAAAAATGTTTGATGGTACAATTCGCACAATTGGAGAGGTACGACATGTCAACGGCCTGAAGAAAAATCTATTGTCTTTGGGACAAATGGATAGTCATGGGTACAAAACTCATGTGGAGAATGGAATTATGAAGATCGTTAAAGGCGCGCTTGTATTGATGAAGGCAGAAAAGATCGGTGCTAATCTATTCATGCTTAAAGGAGAAACACTACAGGAGGCTGATGCGTGTGTCGCATCAAATGGAGAAGAGTCAACGATGATGTGGCATTTCAAACTTGGCCACATGTCGGAACAAGGTTTGAAGATTCTCTCTGAGCGAAAATTGCTTCCAGGGCTCAAATCGGTAAGTTTACCATTTTGCGAGCATTGTGTTACAAGTAAGCAGCATAGATTAAAATTCAGTAGATCTATTGTTAGAAGTAAATGCATTCTAGACTTGATTCATTATGATGTTTGGGAATCACCGGATATATCCATGGGAGGTGCAAAGTACATGGTGACTTTCATTGATGATTATTCTAGAAGATGTTGGGTGTATCCAATTAAGAAAAAGTCAGATGTATTTCTAGTGTTTAAAGAATACAAAGCGCGATTGGAACTTGAATCTGGTAAAAAGATCAAGTGCTTAAGGACGGATAATGGTGGAGAGTATACAGACGGTGAGTTTCTTGCTTTCTGTAAGCAAGAAGGTATTCAGAGGCAGTTCACGGTGGCATACACTCCTCAACAAAACGGAGTGGCGGAGCGGATGAACAGAACTCTTACAGAAAGAATAAGAGCTATGTTGAGGACTGCTGGTCTACCCAATTCATTCTGGGCAGAAGCAACCAAAACTGCCTGTTATATAGTAAATCGATCGCCATCTACAGCAATTGGGTTGAAGACGGCGATGGAGATGTGGACTGGAAAGCCAGCTGATTATTCCTACCTACATGCATTTGGATGTCCTGTGTACGTGATGTACAATGCCCAAGAAAGAACAAAGCTGGATCCAAAATCTAGAAGATGTATCTTCTTGGGGTATGTTGATGGAGTAAAGGGGTATCGTCTGTGGGACCCCACTGCCCATAAGATCGTCATCAGCAGAGATGTTATCTTTGTAGAAGATCAACTGCAAAGAAAAGATGGAGATGATGGCACTGTAAAAGAAAAGTCTGAGACTGTGCCAGTATATGTCGAAAATAATCCAGAAAATTCAGATTCTTCTGAAGCAGCACCAGAGCACGAGGAACAAGAACCAGTCGAGTCCGAGGCTCCAGAAGTTCGTCGGTCAACTCGTGAGAGACGACCGCCAACGTGGCACTCGGAATATGTCACAGAGATCAACGTTGCATACTGTCTTCTAACAGAGGATGGAGAGCCTTCAACTTTCCATGAAGCTTTAAACAGCTTAGATGTTGCTTTGTGGATGACAGCAATGCAGGAAGAAATTGAAGCTCTACACAAGAACAAGACATGGGAACTTGTACCACTACCACACGGAAGAAAAGCCATTGGAAACAAATGGGTCTACAAGATCAAATGTGATGGCAATGACCAAGTGGAGCGGTATCGTGCAAGATTGGTGGTGAAAGGATATGCTCAGAAAGAAGGTATTGACTTTAACGAAATATTTTCTCCGGTAGTTCGACTCACAACAATCAGAATAGTCTTGGCAATGTGTGCTACATTTGACCTACATCTAGAGCAGTTAGATGTTAAAACTGCATTTCTTCATGGAGAACTTGAAGAAGAAATATATATGCTCCAACCAGAAGGTTTTGCAGAAACAGGAAAGGAGAACTTAGTTTGCAGGTTGAACAAATCTCTATACGGTCTCAAACAGGCGCCGAGGTGTTGGTATAAGAGATTTGATTCCTTCATTATGAGCCTTGGATACAACAGACTCAGTTCAGACCATTGTGCATATTACAAGAGGTTTGAAGATAATGATTTCATCATTTTGCTGTTGTATGTGGATGACATGTTGGTAGCAGGTCCCAACAAAGATCGAATCCAAGAATTGAAGGCACAGTTGGCTAGGGAGTTTGAAATGAAGGACTTGGGACCAGCAAACAAGATTCTAGGGATGCAAATTCACCGAGACAGAAATAACAGGAAGATTTGGCTTTCGCAGAAGAATTACTTGAAGAAAATCTTGCGACGCTTCAACATGCAAGATTGTAAGTCAATTTCTACCCCACTTCCTGTTAATTTCAAATTATCCTCAAGTATGTGTCCTAGCAATGAAGCAGAGAGAAAGGAGATGTCTCGAGTTCCGTATGCATCAGCAGTGGGAAGTTTGATGTTCGCTATGATATGTACTAGACCGGACATTGCACAAGCAGTGGGAGCAGTCAGTCGATACATGGCGAATCCTAGTGGAGAGCATTGGATAGCTGTGAAGAGGATTCTGAGATACATCAGAGGAACCTCAGATGTTGCATTATGTTATGGAGGATCAGAATTTACTGTCAGGGGCTATGTGGATTCAGATTTTGCAGGAGATCTTGATAAAAGGAAATCCACTACTGGTTATGTGTTTACACTTGCGGGAGCAGCTGTAAGTTGGGTTTCGAAACTGCAGACCGTTGTGGCTTTATCTACAACAGAAGCAGAGTACATGGCAGCTACACAAGCTTACAAGGAAGCTATTTGGATACAAAGGTTATTGGAGGAGCTTGGGCACAAACAACAGAAAATTCCTGTGTTTTGTGACAGTCAGAGTGCCTTGCACATTGCAAGGAATCCAGCCTTTCATTCCAGGACAAAACACATAGGAGTCCAGTATCACTTCGTTCGTGAAGTAGTGGAAGATGGAAGTGTGGATTTACAGAAAATCCATACGAAGGAGAACCTAGCAGATGTTTTGACCAAGCCGATAAATACTGATAAGTTTGTCTGGAGTAGATCCTCTTGTGGCCTAGCAGAAACGTAGGCAACATGATTATGGCGAAGCAGAAAGGATGGTGTGGAGATTGATTGATTTTCAATTTAATCTCCAAGTGGGAGAATGTCAATATTGGCATTCATCTAGAAGCTTTGAATGCATCTAGAAGCTTTGAATAAACAAGTTTTTTGCACACGGCTTTGAAGATTGAAAATGCTGAAATTGTTGAGGAAGAAAGAAGACTTTGGCAGCTGCAAAAGAGGAAGAAGAATGAAGAAAAATCAAAGGCGGTTTAAAATATAATAATATTTTATAAGCCAATTTTGGCTATATAAAGGGAGCTCTTCATTTGGTTTTAATTATTCAATTCCATTTTGAGAGGCATTCAATTTTGTAGAGAGAGTCGAGAGTTGTGAGAAATAATTCTTGCAGAGCAGAGAGTCTAGTGAGTGAGAGATTGGGTGTATTGGGGTTTTGGGTTGTGAGCCAAAATATTACAATACTTGTAATCCTTATTTCACTAGTAAAATATTTCCTTCTGTTTTCGCCCGTGGACGTAGGCTAAAAGCCGAACCACGTAATTTCTGGTATTCTCTTTTGTGCTTGTTCTTTATTTTCTTACAATTTTACTTTAGCTGCGTGTCTGCTTCACCCACCAATTTCCTAACATGAAATAGAAAGAATGGTGCAAGAGTTTATTGATTCTGGAATTATTAGGCCCAGTACCAGTCCTTTCTCGTCTCCTGTGTTATTAGTCAAAAAAGCAGATGGCACTTGGAGGTTTTGTGTAGATTACAGAGCACTTAACAGTGTTACAATCAAAGATAAGTACCCGATTCCAATCATTAATGAGTTTTTAGATGAACTTTGCGGTGCTAATTTTTTCTCTAAAGTGGATCTCCGCCCCGGTTATCATCAAATCCGAGTTAAGGAAGAAGATATTTGTAAGACCGCTTTTCATACTCACGAGCGACACTACGAATTCGTCATCATGCCTTTTGGGCTAACCAATGCCCCGGTAACTTTTCAGAGTTTTATGAATGATATATTTCGCCCTTTTCTTCGTAAATTTGTTCTTGTTTTTTTTAATGATATTCTTGTCTATAGTAGGACGTGGGCTGACCATTTACAACATCTTAAAACAGTCTTGGGGATTTCAGTAGCACACCAGTTGAAAGCAAAACTATCCAAATGCCAATTTGGCACCTCTCGGGTCGAATATCTCGGCCATATTATCACAGCTGATGGAGTTTCAGTGGATCCAACAAAAATCAATGCTGTTCAAAATTGGCCAGTACCAACAACGGTGAAGGATGTGCGTGCATTTCTTGGTCTTGCTGGGTATTATCGCAAATTCATCAAGGGATTTGCAACAATTGTTGCCCCACTCACCCAATTAACTTCCAAGGCTGGATTTCACCGGACTTTTGAAGCAGAGGAAGCATTCTTGCAGCTTAAGAAGGCTCTCACAACTGCTCCAGTCTTGCAACTTCCAGATTTTTCTCAAAAATTTATTATAGAATGTGATGCATGCGGAACTGGGATAGGAGAAATTTTGTCTCAACAAGGCCGACCCATTGCTTATTTTAGTGAGGCATTGAAGGGTACGATGTTGGCATTGTCAACTTATGATAAAGAGATGTTGGCCATTGTTAAAGCAATAAAGAAGTGGAGACTATATCTTTTGGGTAGATCTTTTATAGTGCGGACGGACCAACGAAGTTTAAAATTCCTCCTGGAGCAGCGGATCACCACTCCCACACAGTTGCGTTGGCTACCGAAGATTTTGGGTTATGATTATGAGATACAATACAAAAAGGGGGTTGACAACAATGGGGCAGATGCTTTGTCTCGCATTGCTCAATTTGAATTATATGCTATCTCATTGCCAAATTTAGATTGGTGGGCCACTCTCAAAGAAGAAGCTTCATCGGATCCCTTCTATGAGCAGATTACATCCCTTCGCAATAAAACTCCCACACTTTATCTTCAGAGGGATGAAGTTTGGTTTAAAAAGGGCAGAATCTTTTTTAGTCCTACTTCAACTTTAACTCCAGCCATACTAGCAGATAATCACTCTTTGCCGGTGGGGGGACCTTTTGGAGTTCAAAAGACGCTAAGCCGGATCCGATCTATGTTCCTTTGGTCAGAAATGAGATCTGCAGTCAAACAATTTATCTAAGGATGTGATACTTGTCAGCATTATAAAACGGCGACGATGCGGCCAGCTGGGCTCCTTCAACCTTTAGCAATTCCTGACAAAATATGGACTGATATTTCCATGGATTTCATTAAAGGCCTTCCCACATCGCAAGGATACACAGTTATAATGGTGGTGGTAGATCGTTTGTCGAAGTATGCGCACTTTGTTGTTCCTTTAAAGCATCCATTTACAGCTTTAATGGTGGCTAAGGCTTTTCTAAGTCATATTGTGAAATTACATGGTGTGTTAAGATCCATTACTAGTGACCGTGACAAGGTTTTTATTAGTGCTTTTTGGAAAAATTTGTTTCAAATGCTAGAAACTTCTCTTTGCATGAGCTCTAGTTACCATCCACAAACAGATGGGCAGACTGAAGTAGTCAATCGTACCCTCGAGCAGTACCTTCGTTGCTTCGTCCATGATCAGCCCAAGAAATGGTGGGATTAGCTTGCTTGGGCAGAATATAGTTACAATACAACGGTCCATTTTGCCACTCGCCTCACTCCTTTTGAAGCAATCTATGGCATTCCTCCACCCAATTTGCTCTCATATGTTCCAGGAACTACAAAGGTGCAAGTAGTTGATGAATTTTTACAAGCTCGGGATAAGGTTATAAAGACATTCCGCCATCACTTGGTAATAGCTCGGAATCCTATGAAGGTCCAAGCAGACCGGCATAGGCGTGAAGTAAGATTTGAAGTGGGTGATTATGTTTATTTACGGTTGCAGCCGTTTCGTCGTCAATCGATTGTGTTTCGAAGCTCCTTCAAACTGTCCCCTCGGTATTATGGACCATACAAAATCTTGGCTTGCATAGGTGCAGTTGCTTACCGTTTGGAGTTGCCAGCGGGGTCCCAAATTCATAATGTCTTTCACGTTAGTTTGCTTAAGAAGTGTGCTGGATCCCCAGTCACAGTAATGCCCGAACGACCATATGTAGCTGCGGACGCCACTTTGCTACCTCAGCCAGAAGCTGTGTTTGCCGTGTAATTTAGAAGGGTAGTTATCGTCCAAAGGACGAAATTATTGTTAAATGGATGGGTGCCCCTGCTGAAGATGCTACATGGGAAAATAAATGGAGGTTCCTTCATTCGTATCCAGATTTCCGTCCTTGAGGACAAGGACAGAGTCAGGGGGATGGAATGATACACACTTTATAATTCAATTCTTCTGTGGCCTCTTTGTTTGTTGACTTAGTCAGAATAAGTTGTAGTTGGGTGGCATGTGTTTAGGTTTGTTAAGCATGTTGCTAATTAAGGTGATTATGTTTCTTTGTTTCAAGTGATTTCCTTATTTTATAGTTTACCAATATTGTGTCCAAGTCTATATAAGGACCTAATTGGACTTGTATGAGAAAAGATAATAAGAATTGTTTTTTCTCCTTTTCACCAACTTCTGGTCTTTTTCTTCTCTGCACTTCCAGATAAATTCCATATCACTATAATCCGGGAACATTCATATTGTATCATTAAGAATCAATAACAAATTATGCGAAAGCGTACCTGAATCCAAAATACTTAATTGCTCTGGAGTCATGTGGTTGGCCTTTCAGATCAACACGTTCTTCTAGAGAATCTTTTAATTTTCTTCGTACTCTCTCTGATGACTTGATGTTAGAAAAAAATAGAATGATACGTGTGACCTGGAGACCATGACTATTTATATAGACTAACATTTTCTATTGTTTTTAAGTATTCTTATTTCAGTCCATCATAAAAATAGAAATTACCCTTACGTCTCTACACATTAAAGGTCCACACCCTATCAGATACATTAAAGCTCATATTGCCGAAAACCTTAATACATCACTTTTAATTGGGCTTACCCTTATGTAACAATCTGCAATACATAATTATTCACATATAAGCCCTATATTAAATTAAGGATCCAACAAAATACTATATTAAAAATCCAACGAAAACATGCATGCATAGTTAGGAGAGCTTAGAGATCATAAATTAGTCTAAAAACTCTCCCATTAATGATGTGAAATGTTACATAGTTCTCCTCTTAAGGACCTCATGTTGCAAAGCCCAGAGACATCGTTGATATTTTTCCCACTAAAGATCAATAAACAAGAAGTGGCTAATCTCTAAGAGATATCAATTTCTTGTTTTATCACTTCAAATGATCATTTATAGTTTTTATAATCAGTTGTCGATTCAATGCTTTGAGCTGATCATATTCAATGTTAATTAGTTGGATTCATTATGCCTCATTACTTTCAGCTTGTGGATCACGTTTTTCGTTGAATTTATGTATTTATGTATGTTTAATTATGCATAGTTTTATTTTGTTGTTCGACTCCGTCAATACTTGATTTTTATTTCAAGCTGTTAAGTTCATATCAACCATGCATTTCACAGTGGGACTACATAGTAGTCCGAGCTACTTATCAAAGTAATAATTGATGTTAAAGCATTTTCATTTGATTAAAATAGAATTCATAGATTTTGGACATCCTATTTTAAGACTAATCGAATGCCGTAACTAAATTTACGGCATTGATGCCGTAATGGACGTCGACCGTTAGATTTGAATAAAAAAACTCTACCATTAATTCTAAATAAATATGTAACATGTTACTTAAGTAACAGGTAATTACTCTTTTTTGTTCAAGTTCCAGGATACATTTACTAATTTTATGTGTGATTTACAAGTTTTATGAAACTTTTACAAGTTCATGTTGATTTACAAGTTTTATGCAACATTTACAAGTTTTTATTTTGTTTACAAGTTCTTCTTACAATTTACAACTCTAACATTAATTTACCTATTTTTCTATTAATTTGTTAGTTTTATGTGTGGTTTACAAATTTTTTGTTGTATTTCACACTTAATGTCAATTTACAAGTTCTATGTTATTTTTCTAAATTTTTGTTTTGTTTACAAGTTCTTCTCATAATTTACAACTCCAACATTAATTTACTCATTTTTCCATCAATTTACTAGTTTTATGTGTGATTTACACATTTTTTGTTTCATTTCACACTTAATGTCAATTTACAAGTTCTATGTCATTTTTCTAAATTTTTGTTTTATTTACAAGTTCTTCTGGCCAATTACAACTCCATTATTAATTTACCCATTTTCCCATCAATTTACTAGTATTATGTGCGATTTACATATTTTTTATTTTATTTCACAATTAATGTTAATTTACTAGTTGTATGTAAGTTTTCTAAGTTTTTATTTTGTTTACAACTTATTCGTGCAAATTACAACTCCAACATTAATTTACTCATTTTTCCATCAATTTTCTAGTTTTATGTGTGATTTACACATTTTTTTTGTTTCATTTCACAATTAATATCACTTTACTAGTTTTACGTCATTTTTCTAAGTTTTTGTTTTGTTTACAAGTTCTTCGTGCAAATTACAACTCTAACATTAATTTACTCATTTTTCCATCAATTTACTAGTTTTATGTGTGAGTTACACAGTCTTTTGTTTCATTTCACAATTAATGTCAATTTACTAGTTCTATATCATTTTTCTAAGCTTTTGTTTTGTTTACAAATTCTTCGTACAAATTACAACTCTAACATTAATTTACCGTTTTTTCCATTAATTTATTAGTTTTATGTGTGGTTTATAAATTTATTGTTTCATTTCACACTTAATGTCAATTTACAAGCTCTATGTCATTTTTCTAAGTTTTTGTTTTGTTTACAAGTTCTTCCTATAATTTACAACTCCAACATTAATTTATCATTTTTTCCATTAATTTATTAGTTTTATGTGTGGTTTACAAATTTATTGTTTCATTTCACACTTAATGTCAAGTTACAAGCTCTATGTCATTTTTCTAAGTTTTTGTTTTGTTTACAAGTTCTTCTTACAATTTACAACTCCAACATTAATTTACCGTTTTTTTCCATTAATTTATTAGTTTTATGTGTGGTTTACAAATTTATTGTTTCATTTCACACTTAATGTCAATTTACAAGTTCTCTGTCATTTTTCTAAGTTTTTGTTTTGTTTACAAGTTCTTCTTGCAATTTACAACTCTAACATTAATTTACCAATTTTCCCATCAATTTACTAGTTTTATGTGTGATTTATACATTTTTTGTTTCATTTCACACTTAATGTCAATTTACAAGTTCTATGTCATTTTTCTAAGTTTTTGTTTTGTTTACAAGTTTTTCTTGCAAATTACAATTTCATCATTAATTTATCTTTTTTTCCATCAATTTGCTAGTATTATGTGTGATTTACACTTTTTTTGTTTCATTTCACACGTAATGTCAATTTACTAATTGTATGTCATTTTTCTAAGTTTTTGTTTTGTTTACAAGTTCTTCTTGCCAATTACAACTCCAACATTAATTTACCATTTTTTCCATCAATTTACTAGTTTTATGTGTGATTTACACATTTTTTTGTTTTATTTCGCACTTAATGTCAATTTACAAGTTCTATGTCATTTTTCTAAGTTTTTGTTTTGTTTACACGTTCTTCTTGTAATTTACAACTCCAACATTAATTTACCCTTTTCCCAACAATTTACTAGTTTTATGTGTGGTTTACACATTTTTTTGTTTCATTTCACACGTAATGTCAATTTACTAGTTGTATGTCATTTTTCTAAGTTTTTGTTTTGTTTACAAGTTCTTCTTGCCGATTACAACTCCAACATTAATTTACCCATTTTTCCATTAGTTTACTAGTTTTATGTGTGGTTTACAAATTTTTTTGTTTCATTTCACACTTAATGTCAATTTACAAGTTCTATGTCATTTTTACAGTGGCTTAATTTATTTTGTTACAGAGGAGCTTAGGTGATAGAGACAGATTTTCAAGCTCAATAAATCTTGGTTTTAGCACCCATGCAAAGTCACATCTTTAATCATTGAACCTTCCGTGTAACTCAGCTTTCTCGGCTAATTTGTTGAATGAGGACAGTCACAGCATAGACTGTTCTACAGCTGCCTTATTTGAGCTTTTAAAGCTATCATAACCTCATTAATAGCTTTTGGTAACATAGTATTCAAAGTCCTTTTATAAACAACTCTTGCTTCAACCCAACCTCATTTGTTTACTCACTACCATGAAAGTGTTTCTATCCAATCAGGTTGTTGCTTGTTCTGCTATTAACATGAACTTTGCTGCTCGTACTGCATACAATTATTCAGATTTTGTCACCAGTGACGATATACCTCTTGATGAGGACTATTTTGAAGTAATATTGCTTATCTCTCGTATATATATTGGGAGTATCCTATGGATACGTAAATTCATATGCTTATCACATAGGTTGTGGATTCTGAAGTTTCTAATGGCTCAGTTGACTGGGGAATGCCAGATACTTCCAGCTGGGTTCATCCTATTTATTTTGCCAAATGTTTGACAGAGGTGATTATGAGCTGGTTTTGTAATTAGTAATTTTGTTACTTCACTGACAATTTCCCAACACCATGATCACAGTCAGTTATTATTCTATCTTTCTATTGAAAGTTTAATAATATAACGTGAAGTGCTGACTGTTATTTTGCTATTAACATGAACTTTGTATTCATTTATTTATAATTTTTTTTAATCTCCAGATTGTTCAACTTTACATGGCCAAAATTATGCTATTATTCATATGTGTAAGTTTGACTCATACAAGATGACAAACCTGACATATGAGGAAGATTGGATAATTAGATCTTAACTTGACGTATGAGGAAGATTGGATAATTAGATCTTACTGTGAACTAGAATTCAGATAAAGATAATGAAAATGTATTCTTTTATTTCTTAACTGTTTATTTTTACATTGTGTCAGCAATTTCAATGTGATAGATTATTCCTTCTCTTTAATGGATAGGTGACCCTCATATTTGCTCCGCATATATTATCTGGATCAGTCCGGACACAACACCAGGCATTCTGTACCCAATGCAATTAAACAAGTTCAGGAAATGCTGGGGGTTTCTTGTGCTTTTGAACAGGCAGTTCAGGTATTAAGGAAACTCTTTTTTCTCTTTTTCTTATGCGCAAATTCTCACCTTCTGAATATGCTATTTTTAAATTTCTTCTAGTGAGGTTAGTATTTCCAGTCAGTTTGAAGACGTAACATCATTTGATTCACTTGTATATTGTTAGTATTTACCTTCCATGATATTTCCTGTTTTGTTAAGAGTTAATAGTTTGGGCCTTTGCTTCTCTCTATGGTATGTTGAAAGCCATTTCTACATCCGGCTTGTTATATTTTCTATCAATTTTGTGTGATATATTGTTTATTTTTTTTAAACTTCCTCTCTATAATAACTGGCCTTTTATCCTGTAGAATTTTTGTACACAGTGTGCCCGTATTTTTAATTCCATTTGGTCGCCTATTCTAATTGTTGCCAGCTTTTGTAATTCATGGTTTATGTTATCTTGCTTAATAAGTATACTATAGAAAGAATTTTATTTTTTTTCCTAAAATAGAAAACCTGCATGACTGTTTATTCTAGCTTCTCTTTGGGCCTCAATTTCAAAGGAATTTCAAGATAAATAAACATCTGCACTGATTTCTCTTACTTGTATTTTGGATTTAGGAACTACAAGAATTTCACTCAGCTATGGGGAAGCAAAAGTTGATGTAGTTGGCATTTGGCCGCTGAAGTTTCTAATCAGCAAGGTAAGAAAGAATATTACATTGCAACTGTGGTATGGTTTACTAGTTTATTAGTTATGTATAAACGTCCTAGGATACCTAATCGATCCATGTAGCAATTTCTTAGGAAATAAGATCAATTGATGTGTTAAGATTTAGAATATCATTGTTAGGCCCTTTTCTGTAAGCTTAAAATTTCATGAATATTACATTGTTCGAGGTTCCTGTCATATTTCATTGTCATCAAAGTAGGAGAAAGTAATAGGTTCATGAGAGGTGTAATATTCATTATTATTATAACAAAAAATGCATTAAAATATAAGACTACATCACATGGCCATAACTATAGTCTAAAAAATACTTGGTCAAAATTGTGTTTTCTTAAAATGCAAATAGCTTGTCCAAATCCACACCCTCAGGCATATGCAGATTATTTTAGGATAATTTTTGTGCATTGACACAAGTGAGGCAGCCTCCTTAGGATATAATCTGCAGAAAATTTGAGCAAAATTATTAATACAACACAATTATTTGGACTAAAAAAAATTATAGAAATAATGACCTATTTTCCCATACCAAATAAATTTTGTGAAGCTGTTTAATGGTCTAGCGAAGTTGTCCACACTTGTAACATGGCCGTTCTTACTTGGGCATTTCCGTGCAGTATGTCCATCTTGTTTGCAATATCCACATTTTCTTGTGTTAACACCTTTGTTAAATTTCATACTGGGTGCACCCTTTGTCTCGACAACTAGAGGATCTTTTACAATTCTTGCTTTCTTTTCTGCACTGCATGGTCTATCTGTATCTCCGTTGTCACACGTTCTCAACTCCTTTATCTCACTCTTCAGTTGAGTAAGATGACTTTTTAATTTCCAATAGGCAGCATCAGATTTTGAGGCATAAAAACTAATTTCATTGAATTCGGCATTTAATGACCCATACCAAAAATTGTTAAGAACATCCTTAGATTGACTTTCCAATGGCATTAGAGATTGTTTGTAAACTTTCACATCCATAGTTCATCTTTTGTTAATCAATGAAGTAGGTATCTCACTAACATGCATATGTTTCATCACACAAAATAAGTGAGGGCATGGTATTCCAGTAGATTCAAACTTCTTACAAGAGCACTTAAAATGTTGTTCTTTTAGATAATAAACCACAGTCCACTTCTTTTTGGCTTCTAAATGCCTAGTTAATGTGTACACTTGAATATCTAGAAGAGTGACATTGCTCAACAATATAAACTGGCCTTCTTTGTAAATCTGTTTACGAACCTTGTAAAATAACTTTTGAGTGTAAACCCCTGCAGCATGCTTCTCCAAGCTTGGAAGATGAGTACTAATCATTGGAATAACATATGGAAAGTGGGTCATGAGAAAATCCAATTACTCCATAGGCAATTCTCCTTGAAATATATATTACAGCAACTTCATATCTTCCTCTGAAAATGAATTTAGTAGAGTGATTGAATCATGAAAATTTTTTTGTTTGCTTCGTCTTTTGGGAAACTAATTATAAGGGGATTTTTGGTATGGACCAGGCTTTCGCTTTCAGGAGCACATATCTTTAACCTCAAATACACTAAGTTGGTTTGATGATTCCTCTTCAATAGACCAATCATCATTCCGGCCATTATCCTACAAAAATTATGATTTAGAACTTAACACTCATCTATGCACTATTATGTTTTACTTATGCAAAAAAGAAGATAACAATTTATTGCTAAATACCTGTGTAGCTGCATTGTAGAAAATTTGCTTACGCTTTCCCTCATTTAGGTCTGACTCACCCGTCAAAATTCTCTTATCATGTTTCTCTTCAACATTCTCCTCATCCAGTAATTTCTTCTCAAGAATATCATCTCCATCTGACCTTTCTTTGGCTCTCTTCATTAGTTCGGTAAAAGTTAAAATTTCATGGCTTGATTTGTCGTTCTTTTGTTGCTTTCGGGAAGGAGAAGTAATTCCAACAGCAGTGCCATTATTCTCCTTTTGCTGCTCAACTTGCTTTTGGGTTAAGTTCTCTTTAAGGGTTTCCATTACTTGTTGCATTTGCTACATCCAGCTACCCATTGAATGCTTTAAACCATCAAGCTCCAATGCCATACGGCCAATATCTTTTCGAACAAGTGATAATTCCTTCTGATGTTGACAATTATGTATGCATTCTTCATTCTTCCGACTTGTTCCATCAAATGTTTCCTGGGCTGTGTTTTGTTGAGGATGGATTTCTCGTAAATTAACCTAATAAATACCACATACTATTAAATACATGTCATTTCAATATGATACGTTAATATTTAATTAATAAAAAGTAGATGTCATACCTTTGAGCTTCCCATAACCACTATTTTTCTTAACAAAACTCAATAAGTTAGTTACATCTCGATTTGTCCATGTTGTTATTGGACTCAAAGATTTATCAATAAATTTTTGTGCAAATGATATAGAATCCATGTAAAAAAGCTGCAATATTAACAATATGATCAAAACAAAGCAAAAACAAAATAACACAATAAAACTGATGAAATCATTTTAAAAACAATTATTACCTCCAAAAATAGTACACAACCATTAACAACTTTATGTTGTCCTGCCTTGAACTTTTGTATGCCCTCAACTAGCCCTTTAAAAGCCCACGTTGTCCAATTTTTTTTATTTATGGCACTGGTGTCTTTAAAAAAAAAACCAAGTAATACGGGGCTAAATTCAACCCCGATTTAGGAAAAATAATTGTAGCTATAGCAAACAAAACAAAGCTTCTTTTAAAGTCATCATTCACCTCCCTTTGATTCACCAATTTTGACTCTAAAGTTTTCAGCTTAATGTATCCACTGTCATCACAATATTCATTCCTCAATTTATCTATGTCATCAATACCAAGATCCACATCAATGTCGACTCCACCATCTTTTATTCCCATAATGTACTCAAAATCTCTAGGCGACAGATTGATACTCTTACCATGCAAAAAAATACATGAAGTAAATGGATCAAAATTTTGAACCAACCATGAACATAAATCTCGTTTCAGTCGACCACATTTTATGTTTAGAAGAATTTCAAATCCTAACTCCATAATAGCTTTTTTTTTTTAATTTTCTAGCAATTTTGCTACCAGTTTTGCAAAACGATCTGGTGCGCATCTAGTTTCCATGGCTTTTTGAGTTCCCTTCACAAAATCATCTTCTTTGTCTTTATTCTGTGCTATATCACCCTTCTCTTCTTCACTCAAATTTTTGAAACATTTCCCTAATTTAATTCTATCCTAAAAAATTTTAAAAAATATGACAATAAGTTATTGCTTGTAACACGTCCCAAATTTAATGGAAATTAATTATCGCACCTACACTCACCACTTTTTTTCCTTGTTCCCGTAATATTTTTGCTTCTTGCTTGTTGCAGTCAATTAAATATTTTGAAAAATATATATATAATCAGTGCACGTTAACATTATTGTGCTTGGCTTTACTAAATATTAATAAATTTACCAATAGTCAAACACATAATATTTAATGTAAGAAGACTTACAAATACTCAATGAAAGGCCGATTTCTTCTTAAAATTTCATTTTTCGGGCTCACATTATCATTCTCCTTGAAATCATTCTCGTTACCCTCATCTACATTTTCAGCCATTTTCGAGTTTACAAGAACCTGTACATGAAGATTTAGCACAAAAAGAAATGTCAAATATCACAAGTTTTGGATCCTGTAAAACAACAGAAAATTTAACCCAAAAATAGTAATAAATTTATCCAAAAATAGCAAAAAATTTAACTGAAAAATAGTAGTAAATTTTACCCAAAAACAACAGAAATTTAACCCAAATACAGTAGAAAATAAAGCCCAAAACACCAAAAAAATTTACATGTAAACATCAGAAAATTTAGCCCAAAAACAGTCGTAAATTTATCCAAACAGCAACAAATTTACCCAGAAATAATAGAAAATTTAACACAAAAGTAGCAATAAATTTATCAATTAACAGTAAAAAATTTAAATGTAAAACAGCAGCCAATTTATCCAGAAATAGCAGAAACTTTAACATAAAAACAGCAGCAAGTGAGGCCCAAAACACCAAAAACAGCAACCAATCATCCCAAATACAGCAGCAAATTTATCCAGAAATAGTAGTATATTTACCCAGAAACAGCAAAATATTTAACCAAAAAACAGCAGCAAATGAAGCCCAGAACACCGAAAAAACTTACTTGGAAATAGAAGAAAATATAACCCAAAAATAGCAGTAAATTTATCCAAAAACAACAAACAATTTAACTGTAAAACAGCAAACAAATGAAGCCCAGAACACCAAAAAAACTTACCTAGAAATAGAAGAAAATATAACCCAAAAACAGCAGTAAATTTATCCAAAAACAGCAGTAAATTTATCCAAAAACAGCAAACAATTTAACTGAAAAACAGCAGCCAATTTACCCAAAAATAGCAAAAAATATAACCTAAAAACAGCAGCAAATGAAGCCCAAATACAGTAAAAAAATTTATCCAAAAATAGCAAAAAATTTAACTAAAATACAATAGCATATTTACCCAGAAATAGCAAAATATTTAACCCAAAACCAGCAGCAAATGAAGCCCAAAACACCAGAAAAATATAACCCAAAAATAGCAGTAAATTTATCAAAAAACAGCAGAAAAATAAACTAAAAAATAGCAGCCACCTTACCCAGAAACAATAAAAAATTAAACCTAAAAATAGCAGCAAATGAAGCTTTATCAATAGGAAAGTCTAAAATATTTTCTTTGTGAAGCCAAAGCAAGACATCTATAAAGTCCTTGTGATCTTCAACTTGAGAATTGTTAGTCATCCTATTCTCATGTTCTTGAATGACTACCTCAAGAAAATCATCAACCTCCTTTGAAGTTTTCTTAAGCTTGGCATTCAAGCTATTGAAATAGCACAACCAACCTTGCCATGGAATATAATCTTCCACATGAAAAGTAGTCATCAACTCAATAAAGTCCTTAAACTGCTTCCTAAACTTACTACCAACTTCTCCTTGATCACTATATTTTTCTACTCTAACATCACGAAAAGAATGATGAATCCTTTTGTTACGTAAAAGTTGTACAACAAATAAGCTTTTAACTTTTCTTAAGTACTCACCATAAGGTGCCATAGAGACATATTTACAACCGTTTAAAAGTTTTACAAATGGGGTTAATTTTGGTTGATTTGCAAAGATTACATTTCTAACAATTTCGCAGGCAGCATCAGCAGAAGCGACAACAAGCACTGGCACTTTGCCTAAGTGAAGCAACATCAGGGGGCCATAGCATTGTGCCAAAGCACCGAGTGAGCAATGAGGGAACAAGCCTAGTTGGTGAAGGTTTCCAATGATTGGGAGCTTTGGGGGACAAATACGGCAAAGATTCAGGCTACAATTTTGATCAAGGATTGCAAGTTTAACAATTGCTGGAAAACTGACATCTTATTACAAATTATCATAAGCGTGAACTTGTACTAAATTATGATCTATTAGTAGCAGTGAATTATTACAAATTTCTTCCCCACAATTGAGATATATATACACTAGAAAATGGAGAGTATGAATTTACAATTCACTCAAAGACTTTGAGAAAGATGTCTATGTGGTCCAGTCGACATAGTGACAGATTGCCAGGCAAGTGGGCAATGTTTATGTGGTCAAGCAAACCCAAACACTTTACACAGAACTTCTTCATTCTGTGAACAAATCCAGCATGCAGAGACTTGTTAATTCCGGTGGAATTGAATCTAAGAATTCCGTGAACAAATTATGACAATGATACTATATCAGTTAATATAAAATTGAATGAGAAATCTAGAACTAAATTACTTAGCAAATTCATGCAAAGAAAACAAAATTGCTTAGCAATTCGAACGAGACAGAGGATTAAACTTACCTTGCCCAAGTGACGACCGCCAAAACCAAGACAGAGGCAGCGATGGCAGAGACTTAGCAATTCGAATAAGACAGAAAATCAACTCAAAGAATGGCCGTAATCTGCAGACGTATCGCCGGTGCACCCGAACGGAAGTTAACGCGGCAGTGGGTGTGACTATATCTTTTGCAATTCATTAATTAGGGATCAAGTTTTCCCTTTGTATTTTTTTTTCTTTTAAAAAGTAAATCCTTTTTTCCTTTAAATTTATATCAGTAGAATTTTATTTAAAAAAGTACTTAACCGGTTATAAACCGATTAGATATAATTTAATTAAAATTTTTTATTATTTTATCATTATTGTGAATCGTTGATTTAATCTAATAGTCCACGTCCATTACGGCATCAATGCCGTAAATTTAATTATGGCTGTTAGAGTGCAATTTATGCACTAGTTTTGCATTATTTACTTCCCTTAATATCAATGTTTTGCACTTAATAATAGTGATTTACTTGTGTTTTACTTTTGTAGGTGCAATTCTATTGATTGATGATAAAATTGAGCTATAAGATGATGTTTAAGGATGATTGTTCTCTTAGAGAAATTATAAGCGTTAGAAGAACTTTGTTGATAAGGCGTGGGCGCGTGCTGTCAACTGCGAACCTGCAGTTTTTAGTTTAACGTGTTTTGTATTTTTAGCTATTTTTGTAATTACGAATTTAATATTTCAGATATTAGTATTTTATTTTAAATAGAACTCTAAAAGAGAAGAGAGAGAGAGTATTTAAGGGAGGAATTTATTGTGAAAAGGGGGATTTTGGGATTTTGGAGAAAAGAAAGAAATCCTAGATCTTAATTTTTTCTCTTCTCTCTATGAAGAACTAAACCTATTTTTCTGGTTGAAGGATAATAAAGCTTTGATTCATCACTACTGTGAGATCTTTCTTGTGCTTTAATTGTTTTATTACTTTTTGGGTATTTGTTTATTCTCTAAATTATTTTCATGATTATGGTTGTTAATTACGTAATTGGCCACTATTTAATTATCAACTTAATCTATTGTCAATTAAAGGATTCATCGTATGAAGGATTTAATGTTTGTGACAAATAACATAGCAGAGAGTTGTGTTGTGAGAATAAACAATCTAATTTAAATGAATCATCATATGTGTTGATTAGGATTTGGGTCTCTCTGGTTTTTCAGGCTGTCAATTGATTAAATCCTATGATCGTATCTAGGGTTGTCTATTGATTAGGGAAATATCCAACGGTCGTACCTTGGTTATCGACTAGTTAAGGAGAGATTGGCTATTAGAGGGTCTCAATAGCTATAACTGGTCTATTCATAAGTAATAATAATCTATATTTGAATCAATGATCAGTAGTCGAATCAAGCTGAGTTAATTCCTTCAACCAGAGCTTTCTCCAATTTGAATTACAACTTTAATTTGCATTGTTGTTATTTTAATTTGATTTTTATTATTATCAACTATTTCCCCATTTTACGTTTTACGTTTCAAAAGGATTTAAATAATTACCGATCTCTGTGGACACGACCCTGCTCAATCACTATACACAATTTATTTAGAGTAGGAATTTATTTTTGTTGGCTTCGACAACCATCAATGGCATTATAGAATTTTCTTTTAAAATAGTGATTGAAATCTCACTAGTTGATTCTCAACTTTAGTCCTAACTATTATCTGTCCTTCAGTTATTGAGTAATAAATTTCATAATTAATAAAATTAAAATTTTATCATTTACTAAATAAATATTACATTAATTAGATTCACTTATTGAGTTATCTAGCATCACCTTTTCTTTTAATAACAACACACTTGGAATTGATTTTTTTTTTTTTTGTAAGTTATCGTGGCATATGCACCTTACCGTCGAAATTAAATGTATCTATTAGAAATGAATGTTTGATCTTTTGCATTGACTCCAGGAGGTGAAATTAACTTGACTATCCTTTCACTTATTACGTTGATGTTGGGTTAGTCTGTGTCTTTATTTTTTATCAATAATGGTAGGTATCCTATAATATATTTCTGGTGTGGCACACTCATTTGTTTAATACAGACGCACTCTTAAGTCTTGTGATTTAATATAATTATTTTTTAATACATTATAAAATCATATTATTTATAATATTAAATCATATGACTTAAAAACATATTCGCATAAAAAAAATAAGAACCCTTATACTAAAAAGAGACTGTTCGTGCACACACGCGCACACACACCGGATATGTGGACATATGAACAGCCCTTTAAAAATACCCTTATTTTTATATTTATTAATATTTATTGAATTAAAGACAATTTAAGTTTTCTCTCTCCATATATGGACCCCACTCAATCACTGTCCCTTCTACATTTTCTTTAACTTTCATATACTCTTACATACTCTCTCTCCCCTTGGTCCTATCTCTCTCTCTCATCTCTTTTCTGTAGGTGATCACCATGAATATAAGGCTTATTAATACTGGAATTCCATCCGTTGCAACTTTACTGTGTCTCAAAATAAACAAATAAGTTATTCTAAAAACAATATTTTTTATTATATGAGGTTAAATTGATGTCTGTAGAATCATGAAAAGGATTGTTGTAAGTTTTATTTCAGACTCGATTAATTATGCACATGCCATAATTAAATTATTGCTATTTATTTTTCTTCATTCTTGTTTTGATTTTTCTTTTTTCTTTTTTCTTTTTTTTGATTTGTTTGTTTTGTTATGTAATCCATCTTGGTTCAAGTTAACGCTTGAAAAAGATGAGAGAGAGATAAGAATGACGAGAGAGAGTGAGTGATTAAGTTCGAACCGCGCACGGTGAGAAAAAACTTAAATTATTTTGAGAAATCGAATCTTTTGATTCATTTTTAATCTAACATATATTAACAAATGTAAAAATAAGGGTATGTTTAGAGGTGCTCCCTTATTGACTCAGTTTATTATTAGCATAAAAATATTAATTATCATCGAACATTAGTAGTTACTAATTTGCTAACATGCCATTTGTAATTCTAAAATTTTATAAACATACTTCACTCAAATTTAATTTAGAAATATACGTTCCAATCAAGAATTTTTACATATTAAAATTAAGAATAAATTAAAAGATAAAAAAATATAAACTTAATGCAGTGTATTATATTATATAAAAATATGTATTTTTTGTGTTTTAATTTATTCTTAACTTTAATATGGTTAATGATTGACTTTAATATGGTTAAGATCTCCTTAAAAATCCTATTATTTTTACATTTGTTAATACCGTTAGGATAGAAGATGAATCAACAAATTAAATTTGTCAAAATAATTTTAATTTTTCTCTCTTCGTGCGTGGACCCACTCAATCACTCTCCTTCCTATTGTTTCTTCGTGCTCTCACTCTCTCTCTCCCCCTCCCCCGCCGCGGCTCATGCTTATCTCTCTCGTCTTTTCTATGCACCGACTTCAGTCAGTTAAAATGGATTACATAACAGTAGAAACAAATCAAAACAAGAATGAAAAATATGTTTAACTCTTTTAATTTAATTTTTTAAATACTTATTTATTTATCTACATAATAAATAGAAGAGTGAAAAAAGAAGTTATTTTTTAAATGAAAATAAATATATATTATTTAATCAAATTTTTTCTCTAAAAAAATAATAGTAATTATAATACTTCTCTCTCTTCAAGAATTATGAGAAAAAAAATATAGTATTAAATTAAAGGCACTAAAAAATTCTCCAAATAAATTTCTTCAAATGAAATAGTACTTTTCTCTTTTTAATATTAAATAGAGAGAAACACTATTTTATTTGAAAATTTTCATTTGGAGAGTTTTTTTAAACCTTTTTTTTTATATGACTCTTTAAATAGATAATAAAATCTCATTTAAAGAGACTTTTAATGATAGTATGATGGTTGTCGAAACTAACAAAAATAAATACCTACTCTAAATAAATTGTGTATAGTAATTGAGCAGAGTCGTGTCCACAGAGATCAGTAATTATTTAAAACATTTTAAAATGTAAAATGCAAAATGGGGGAATTATTGACAATAATAAAAATCAAATTAAAATAACAAGAATGCAAATTAAAATTGTAATTAATAGTAGAGAAAGCTCTGGTTGAAGGAATTAACTCAGCTTGATTCGACTACTGATAATTGATTCAAATATAAATCATTACTACTTATGAATAGACCGGTTATAGCTACAAAGGCCCTCTAATAGTCAATCTCTCCTTAACTAGTCGTTAACCAAGGTACAACCGTTGGTTATTTCCGTAATCAATAGACAACCCTAGATACGATCATAAGATTTAATCAATTAACAGCCTGAAAAACCAGAGAGACCCAAATTCTAATCAACAAACGCATACGATGGTTCATTTAAATTAGATTGTTTATTCTCATAACACAATGCACTGCTATGCTATTTGTCACAAACATTAAAATCTTCATACGATGAATCTTTTAATTGACAATAGATTAAGTTGATAATTAAATAGTGGTCAATTATCTAATTAACAAACATAATCATGACAATAATTCAGAGAATAAACAAATACCCAAAAAGCAATAAAACAATTAAAGCATTAGAAAGATCTCACAGTAGTGATGAATCAAAACTTCATTAACCTTCAACCAGAATAATAGGTTTAGTTCTTCATAGAGAAAGAGAAAAATTTATATCTAGGGTTTCTTTTTCTTCAAAAATCTCCTCTTTTCACAATAGATTCCTCTCTTAAATTCTCTTCCCTCTCTTCTCCTATAGAGTTATTTTTAAAATAAAATACTAATATCTAAAATATTATCTAAATATTAAATTCGTAAATACAAAAATAACCAAAAAGACAAAACACGTTAAACTAAAAACTGCCGGTCCGTAGTTGACAGCACGCGCCCACGCCTTATCAACAAAGTTATTCCGAAGCTCATAATTTCTCTAGGAAAACAATCATACTCAAATATCATCTTGTAGCTCAATTTTAGCACCAATCAATAAAATTGCACCTACAAAAATAAAACACAAGTAAATCACTATTATTAAGTGCAAAATATCGATATTAAAGGAAGTAAACAATGCAAAACTAGTGCATAAATTGTACTCTAACAAATTCCCCCACACCAAGATGATGCTTGTCCTCAAGCATATAACTTAAGACTAATCCCAAATCTCCACTCAATTCTCATCTCAACTCATCTGAAAACAATCTTAAGCAAGCATACCTCAAGAATTTAAGTCGATCAACATTCGAGAGATAAGGATTTTAAAGCATAGGATCTCATAAGCTAATATAAAAGAAAAACATTCAACCACCAAGAAGATCCATTCAAAATTCAAGTGCAACAAGATTTAATAGCACTCTCATTGACTTCACTCCATGCACTCAAAGTGTTTAGGGTATCATTTATGCACTCAAATCAAATCAAAGAATGCTATTACCATAAGCTTGCTTATATATCACATCTCAATCCACAAAACATGAATTAAATGCAAAAATCTAAGGGTCTTAAAAAGGTTGTAACGGGGTTAAATGGATTAAATGAAAAAAAGAAAGGTCTATGAAAGAAAAAGAGATCAAAATGAGAAAAATGAACTCATTGAATGAACCTTATGATATCAAAACGCTTATTTCTACTCAAGTCGCCAAGAATGTAAACATTGTTTTTTCTCTTTTCTTTTTTTTTTATATTTTTTTGTTTTTTTGTTTTTTTTTATCAAACAAAAGAAATGAACCTTGCACAATTTAATTTAAAGCATAATGCTTGTTGATCTAATTGAGAAACTTTAATTCAAGGTAGCAAGAGTAAAAAAATATATACAAAATATATCCAAACAATGAGTCCAAAAATCTTCTTAAATTGAGGCTCAAAAAGAAGGAAAATGGGTAAGTAGATGGAGAGAATTAGATGGGTAATGGCTAAGGCTCAAACAAAGATAACAAATAAAGGTCTTTGGGTGGAGAAAAAGAAGAAAAATGTGAAAATAGAAAAATGAAAAGTGGTTTGCCCTTATCATTTTAATGCATAAAATCCCGTAATGCGGCTTCAACGTGCATAACAAAGCAAGTTCTAGAATAAACAAACTAAGATTGATATTCACATAACAAAAATAATTAGAGCAAAGTAGTTGCTCATAGGCTCAAATCCTCACAAAGTTGGTAAATTTGCCATCAAATAATGTACACTCTTCAAATGAATCAACCATCAATAGTGGTGTAGAATGAGAAGAAGGTATGAGTGATATATAAAAGGAAAGGTAAAAAGGATAAGAAGCGAGAAAGATGTATGTAGTAATATAAAAAGTAAAAGATAAAATGTGAGTGATGAAAGAGTATGATAGAATAAAAATTGATATAAATAATTTGAGATAGCTGGTAAAAGAGTAGTGAGAAAGAAAAGAAAATAAAAAAATAATATATGAAGCATACTAACTCCAAAATCATTAAAGGATGAGTAAAGTGAAAATAATACTTCAAGACATCAATATTGCAAAAATCCCTCCCCCACACCAAGAACTTACATTGTCCCCAATGTAAGATAATCAAAACTCACATAAAAAAAATAAAGCGTAAGGATAAAAGATTAAAGGCAAAACTTCCCTAAATTGTGAGCTTTGATCCACATAACGTCTATGGGCTTGGCGGAAATGGTGGGATAAATCCCACACTCTCAAAGTATGCTGCCAAATTCTGCTCCATCTTGTTCAACTTTTGCTCCATTTTCTCTAACTGAATGCTCAAAGGCGGTGCAGATGTAGAAGGAATAGTTGGTGGGGTAGCAGTTTCGTCGTCAAACTCGTCATCAGAGGTAGCACTACTCATAGCATAAAGCTTCTTTGGAAGTTGAGTGGGTCCTGGTTCAGAAAACTGAAATCTCCCCTCCTTGAATTCCACCACACCTGTTCTTTCAAACACAAACATATCCAAAAATTCTTTTTTGCAAGCAGGATGCAAATCATTATTGTCAGGATCAAGCACACATAAGTTTATAGCTAACAGAGTAATGTATGGACCACGAAATAAAGTCCTATACCGTTTAAGCACACTCTGAAATTGATCTGCTAACCAAAAACCTAAATTAGGCCTCACATCATTTAACATGCACCAGATAAAATAAAACTCAGTTTTAGAGAAAACTCCCGAGTGATCTTTCTTTCCTAAAAAATTATATGCTAAGAACCGATGCACACATTTCAAAACAAGATCACGTAAGAAAGAGCTCTTTGATTTACTCGGGTCATATACATTGTGATCAAAAGATAAATTACGCCAAAGACCATAAGGCTCAAAATTTTCGCTAAAGTCACAAGTTGTCCCTAAATATGCATTAATAGAAGAATAATCATCATCAATGAATCCTAAAGCTAGGTTAAAATCTGTGATAGATTGTGAAATATTTTGTCCCATTAACCTAAATTTTATAACATCCAGAGTATGCAAAGTAAAATCATTCAGTATATTAAATTAAAAAGTAGCATATAACTCCCTAATCAACTCAACATAACCCAAACAATCAACATCAACAAACTTACGCAAACCAATCTTATCTATCAAAGAATTAAAATTATCTTTAACATTCAATTTTTCAAGAGTCGGGTAATGAATATACTTAGCTGGAAGTATTTTTCGCTTGAAAATATCTTTGTACCTTTCTTTCTCTTGTTGAGTCGTGAATGTGAGGCAACCTTCGAGATTTGATTCAACAAGTGGCAAAACACTCATGCCATTTCCATGTTTCGATCTTTGTCTCACGACTTGGCGTGAATATGAAATTGTGTTCTATGGGACCGTAGTGGGAGCGGCAATCTTGGATTTCTTTGCGACGAGTTTCTTTTTAGACATTGATGACTTGGAAGTTGATGCTTTCCTCTTCGGCATTGTTACCGTAATTTCACTCACGGGTTTGGTTTGAATGCGAAAAGCGGTAGTTCTTTGAATAAAGGAAAGTGAGGCTGTGCGGATTGCTAGACTGGTGCTTGCTGGGCTGGTGCAGCGGGATGCTGGTTGCTGGTTGCACGGCTGGTGCAGACGCGGGATGCTTGCTGGTGCTTGGTGGGCTGGTGACGCGCGATGTTGGTGCAGTAGCGAGATGCTTACACGACTGGGATGCTGGACTGCTGTTGGGGACGCGGGATGCTGGTGCAGCACTGGTTGCGAGATGGAGCTGCCGTTGCACTGGTTGTGCGCGGATGCTGGGATGGTACAGCGTTAGTTGCGCGCGGATGGAGCTGGTACTGCACACGGCTGCTAGTGATGCTGGTGTTGCGAGATGGCTGGGATGCTGCTGGAAAGAAAACAAATTTTTGTGAATTAGGGATTTTGTGAACAGTGAATTTTTTTTTCAAATAAAATAAAAGAAAGAAAAAAAAAAATTTTCCAAAAAAAACTCTTTTTTTCATTTTTTTTGTTAAATAAATAAATAAATAAAATAATTTTAAAAAAAACTTTATTTTTTTAAGAGACACTTGAGACACTAAAAATTTCAGAAGTACGTTTTTAATAAAACGTGGGCACGCCTAACCAAAAATTTTCTTCTGGCCAAAATAAGCAAAAATATTATTTAAACAATTTGAATCAAAATTAAAAACAAAAGATATAACAAAAATCAAAACAAATAAATCCTTTGGGTTGCCTCTCAAAAAGCGCCTTTATTTTATATCTTTGGGTAGACACATTCATGCATCAATCTCCATAAATGAGACTCTTGAGAGCCACTTTCTTCACAATATTCACCGAAAAACCTTCATAAAAAGGTTTTAAGCGATGACCATTAACCTTAAAAACTTTGTCAGAGGTCGGACTTCGAATCTCAACTGCACCATGAGAAAAAAAATTAGTAACAATAAAAGGTCCTACCCAACGAGAACGTAATTTACCAAGAAAACGTTTAAGCTTAGAATGAAAAAGAAGAACTTTTTGACAACAGAGAACTCCTTTCTCAAAATCATTCTGTCATGAAATATCTTCGTCTTTTCCTTGTAAAACACGAACTCTCATAGGATTCGTTTCTAATCTCCTCCAGCAGTATTCTATGCATGCACGTGGACAGACTTATCCCTTTAATATCAGCAATTGTCCACCCAATAGCCTTTTTATAATCCTTCAGCACTCCAATAAGCTTTTTTTCCTCTAAAGTACTAAGCTTTGAAGAGATGATCACCGGAAGTGTCTCACCATCTTCTAGAAACATATATTTTAGATGACTCGGCAACGATTTAAGCTCTATTTTCGGTGCCTGCAAAATAGATGGAAGAAGTTTTGCATGAGATGAAGGTAATTCAATATAAGACATATGATGAGTTAAAGTACTCAAAGAATTTAATTCATAAATTGTCTCTTGCAATACAAAATTTAAAACAAACTCATTTTCGTCCTTTTGCAATCCTTTGAGGCCCAAACCGTTATTTAAAGCAGTTACCAATGAATCTTCAACATCCAAATAAAAAACTTCCTGCACTATAGGGTTAATAACATCCACAGAAAATACCGAATGTTCCTCACTAAGATATTTCATGGCATCATTTATATTGAATTCTATAACCTCTCCATCAAACTCCATAGTGAGAGTCCCTTTATGTACATCCAATTTAGTCCTAACAGTCTTAAGAAAATGTTTTCCTAGCAAAATTGGGACAGAATTAGAGAAGTTATCCTCTTCCATATCAAGTACATAAAAATCAGCAGGAAAAACCAACTCATTAACTTGTACTAAGACATCTTCTAATACCCCATCAGGATATGCATTAGACATATCAGCTAGTTGAATTATCACGCCAGTTTCTTTTAATGGACCAACATTCAAAGATGAATAAATGGAACGAGGCATGACATTAATAGATGCTCCTAGATCTAACATAGCCTTTTCAACTCTAACACTACCAATTTTACAATGGATAGTAAACATACCTGGATCCTTGCACTTAGGAGGTAGTTTCTTTTGGAGAACTGCTGAAATATTCTACCCCATGTGAACTCTTTCATCTCCTCTTAATTTTCTCTTGGAGGTGCACAGTTCCTTAAGGAATTTAGCATATCGAGGTATTTGTTTTATAGCATCTAATAAGGGAATATTTACATCAACCTTGCGAAATGTCTCAATGATGTCTTTCTCTTGTTCCTCCTTCTTGGATTTTGCAAACCAGCTTGGAAAATAAGGAGGTATCACCATAGGTAAGGGTTTCGCTTTGGTGGGTTGTGCATCTTGAGATTTAGGCATCAATTCATTCTTCTCAAGCTCATCTTCTACATGCTTTGTCACTTTCTTACTAGACTCTTGCAAATCCTTCCCACTTCTAAGGATGACAGCACTATCATTTTGCTTTGGATTCACCTCAGATTGTGAAGGCAATCTCCCTGATACTTGAGACTCCACGCGGCTCACTGTAGTCGCCAATTGACTCATTTGGTTCTCCAAAATTTGAATGCTTGTTGTAGTTGCTTGCTGAAATTGTTGAGTGTTAGTCGCAAGTGATTTAACAATTTCTTCAAGAGATATACCTGACTTGGAGTTTGACTGTGAAGGGGCTGGTTGTCTTGGTGGGTATTGTTGTGGGAATCCTGACGGCCTAACTCCATAGCTGAAGTTGGGATGATCCTTCCATCCCGGATTGTATGTTTGTGCATAAGGATCATACCTCCTCTGAGGCATGCCTGGAAATCCTCCAACTGCATTGGCTTGTTCAACGAGTTCTTCTTGAAGTGTAGGACACATATCAGTTGAATGACCCATATTGGAACAAATGCCACAAGTCTTCACCTGTTGCACATTACCTACAACAAAATTTTCCACAAGAGAAGTAAGTTTATCTAAACGTTGTTTAATAGAAGAAATATTTACCTCATTCACCTTCCTTGAAGTGGGATCTTGCCTGCTGCCAAATTATTGTGCATTGGCAGCCATATTTGAGATCAACTCCCTTGCTTAAGTAGGGGTCTTGTTCACCAACACACCTCTACTAGCAGCATCTATCATACTCCTATCCATCAATGATAGTCGTTTGTAAAAATATTGAATAAGAAGTTGATCAGAAATCTGATGCTGAGGACAGCTGGCATATAATTGTTTGAATCGCTCCCAATACTCATACAAAGTCTCCCCAGGAAGTTGTCTGATCCCACAAATGTTTTTTTTCTGATGTTGGCAGCTCTTGAAGCAGGAAAGTACTTCTCAAGGAATTGCTTCTTCAAACCATTCCACGTTGTAATCGATCCAGGAGGCAAGTAGTACAACCAGTCTTTAGCTAGTCCATTTAAAGAGAAAGGAAAAGCACGCAGCTTAATCTGCTCTTCAGTCACGCCTTGTGGCCTCATACTTGAAGACACAACATGAAATTCCTTGAGATGTTTATGAGGCTCTTCACCGGCAAAACCATGAAACTTGGGTAACAAATGAATAAGACCAGACTTTAATTCAAAATTTACCTCCAAGTCTACATATTGAATGCAGAGTGGTTGCTAATTCAAGTCTGGTTCAACTAACTCTCTAAGAGTTCTTTCTACAGGTGCAACTCTATCCATCACTTGTTCTTCTGAATCGCTAGATGATTCAACCAAATCAGGCATCATATCTGTTTCAGAAAGCAAAGGCGACGAGGATCGTTGCTTTGCTCGCTTCGTCTGCTGTCTCAGCTGGTGAGCTGTTTTCTCAATTTCAGGTTTAAACAAAAGTGTACCTTTACGAGAAGAACGAACCATACACCAAGTAAAACGTAAAAAGGATTAAATAAATGACACCAATCCCCGGTAACGGCGCCAAAATTTGATGGTTATCGAAGCCAGCAAAAATAAATACCTACTCTAAATAAATTGTGTATAGTGATTGAGCAGGGTTGTGTCTATAGAGATCGGTAATTATTTAAATCCTTTTAAAATGTAAAATGCAAAATGGGGGTATTGTTGACAATAATAAAAATCAAATTAAAATAACAAGAATGCAAATTAAAATTGTAATTCAAATTGGGGAAAGCTTTGGTTGAAGGAATTAACTCAGCTTGATTCGACTACTGATCATTGATTCAAATATAAATCATTACTACTTATGAATAGACCAATTATAGCTACTGAGACCCTCTAATAGCCAATCTCTCCTTAACTAGTCGATAACCAAGGTACGACCATTGGTTATTTCCCTAATCAATAGACAACTCTAGATACGATCATAGGATTTAATCAATTGACAGCCTGAAAAACCAGAGAGACCCAAATCCTAATAAACAAACGCATACGATGATTCATTTAAATTAGATTGTTTATTCTCATAACACAACACACTATTATACTATTTGTCACAAACATTAAAATCTTCATACGATGAATCTTTTAATTGACAATAGATTAAGTTGATAATTAAATAGTGGCCAATTATCTAATTAACAAACATAATCATGACAGTAATTCAGAGAATAAACAAATACCCAAAAAGAAATAAAACAATTAAAGTAGATGAATCAAAGCTTCATTAATCTTCAACCAGAATAATAGATTTAGTTCTTCATAGAGAGAAGAGAAAAATTTAGATCTAGGGTTTCTTTTTCTTCAAAAATCTCCTCTTTTCACAATAGATTCCTCTCTTAAATTCTCTTCCCTCTCTTCTCCTATAGAGTTCTTTTTAAAATAAAATACTAATATCTAAAATATTATCTAAATATTAAATTCGTAATTAAAAAAATACCCAAAAAGACAAAACACGTTAAACTAAAAACTGCAGGTCCGTAGTTGACAGCACGCTCCCATGCCTTATCAACAAAGTTCTTCTGAAGCTCATAATTTCTCTAGGAAAACAATCATCCTCAAACATCATATTGTAGCTCAATTTTAGCACCAATCAATAGAATTGCACCTATAAAAATAAAACACAAGTAAATCACTATTATTAAGTGCAAAACATCGATATTAAAGGAAGTAAATAATGCAAAACTAGTGCATAAATTGTACTCTAACATAGTCTTAGCTAATTAGCTTGTTGAATTAGCTTGTTACCCTTGGAAAAATAAGCCTTCGCATGTGCCTACTTTGATAACGGTTGTTTTTGGTTACATGCGCATCACCTAACGTGACAGATGGATGGCATGTCTTTGTGAAATACGCCTTACCTAATTAAGCACCGTTTGGATTGACTGGAGGCTAAACCATCAAGTGCTAATTTACAAGCCGAAGCCAAATGCGATATAGCCAACCTAAGTTAGGTAGCTAAGTTGTATTATCCATCTAGCATGACATTACTAACGAAGATATTTTAGTCTTTTATTATCAGAATATTTTAATTATTTTTATGCATTTTGTCAAAAGTTTAACTGTAACAACATTTTTCTTGCTATAAATAAGTAAATTCTCACCTTGTATAATTGTATCATCCAAGTTGAGATTTATTCTCATAAGAAATATTAACATCATCCTTTTCATACTTCGTGAATTATGTTTATTTACAACAATGTCATCCACTCTTCCATTACTAACCCGCTCTTATGTCTTGTGACTTGTCAATAGCTAAAGGGAGAAGTAAGAATCACAGTGGGTTGCCCTGTTCTCATGGTCCTAGCCAATGAGATTTTTTTTTTAATTTTTAAAGATTAACTTATAATCTATGTAAAATATGCAAAAATTTATAATAAGGTAATGGGACTATGTTACAAGAGCCGTAAATTACATTGATCGTAACTCAACAAGACCCTTATTTTAATTATAGTAAATAGGTAAATTTTAATTAATTATTTTTTATTTATTAATTATTAATTACTACTTAAATTTTTACTACTAAAATACGAGAGAATACTGACACAACACATGGTTCTCCTTTTACTTTTGCCCATTGCAGTTAATGCATCAAATTAAAAATGATGAAAAAATCAATGTCTCAATGTCTCAATTTTTTTTTTTTATTTTTTATAAGAGTCATTGTCTCAACTTTTCTTTTTGGGAAACGTGACTGTGTCAGCTTGGAGGCTGAAATTGAAGGATCAGGATTCTCTCATGATCTCTTGATCTAATCATATCTTGAGTAAATAAAAGAAGAGGATCCTTTTCCGCAATTACTGATTGGTAGTTAATAAAAAAAAAAGAAGTTGAATCTTACCCATACACTACTATTAAAAGACACATGGCTGAAGATCTTGAAAAGCTCAGAAGAGATCAGATCAGGAAAGGATTTTTTTCCGCAATTGAGTCCCATTCTGTGCATCAACCATTAATTTTATCTCAAGTATATACTTGGATGCCATCAGATATATCTTTTATAAATATAGTAAGATAGATATTTCAATACGAAAATAATATTTTAAGTTTCCCTCCGAAAATTTCTATTTATATATATAAATAGGTTTTTATGTAGTAATTTTTAATAAATAATTTCATTAAAATAAGAAATAAGTTAAAAGAAGAAAAATACATATTTTTATATAGTATATTTTATCTTATAATATAAGAGTTTATGCCCAATAACTAAGTAGATATTATCAGCTTTAGCACACAATTGTCACTTTTTTTGTTATTGAACTTTATAACCCGAAGCGTGTTTGCTTAGTTAGGAGAGTGCTTGACTTATAAACTGCTCCAAGAACTCCTTGTTAGCAATGCATCCTTTCCCCTTAAGGACCTTGCGTTCTCGTGAGGATCATTGGAAACATAATAGAATGAAATCGTATCATTAACATATCGATCGACACATCGGCTCATGAGTTAGCTCTTATACTAATTATAATAGCCTACACCCATTAACCAAATAGATATTGTTCGCTTTGGGCACACAATCAGTCATGATTTTGTTATTAGACTTTACAGTCCAAAACACATTTGCTTAGTTAGGGGAGCTTGTCACTTATAAATTAGTCCAAGAACTATCTCCCTAGCAATATGGGATGTTACATAAAAATTAAGGTTAAGCTCATGTGGTAAAGAATAGTCTACTTAGGGCTTAGGTTTAATTCAAGTTTTAGTGGGGTGTGAATAGATAATATTAAAATAATTAGGAATCATTAAAATTTTATCATAATAGATACACAACCTACTAAACAAATATATATTATCCGCTTTGGATATACAACCCATTATTGTTTTATGAGTGGGCTTGTAACCCAAAATACATCTTCTTAGTTAGAAGAACTCATAGCATATAAAATAGTCCAAGAACTCTCTCACTGGCAATGTGAAATATTACATGCTTCCCCCATTGACCCTCATAACGGGACAAAATGAAATCATACCAATGAGATGTTAAATGTTTCTCCCCTTGATCCTCATAACAGAATGAGATACAATCATACCAATAACATATCCATCCATACATCAGGTCGTGAGTTGTTTATGATACTAACTTCAATACCCTAGGCCCATTAACCAAGAAGATACTATCCACGTTGGGTACATATCCCGTCATGTTTCCTTAGTTAAGAACCCATAACTTATAAACTAGTCTCAAAACTCTCGCTAATAATGTGAAATGTTACATGTAGTATATTGAAATCTGTATTTTTTATCTTTTAAATTATATCTTATTTTAATAAAGTAAGGAATTCCTTTATTGTTAATTTACTTTATACATAATATGGCTTCTTTCATCCTTATTTATTTATTTTTTAATAAATGATCTCATATTTTAATAAAGTTAGAGGTAAGCTAAATAAAAAGAAAACATTTTTATTTTATATTTTATTAAAATTTATATTTTTCTATCTTTTAGTTTGTCCTTTTATCATATTAAAATAAGAGAACCATTATGTTACATGTTCTAGATTTTGTTCCAGTTAATTGATTTTATTTGTTTCTTTCATTGTTTGAATAAGTCAAGTTAGCTGTTGGAGTAGTTAGAGTCCAAACTAGTTTGTTAGCTATTTCTTTATTTAAATTTTAGAAATAAACAGTAGGTTACACTCTCTGAATTTGAAAACACTGACATTATTTGTGAAGGTACAGGCTCCCTCAAATGATCTTGTACATTCAACAACTTTCACTTCAATATTTTCACAATAGCTAGAGGAAAGAAAACGGAAACTAGCTCATATATACCAATATATAATAAGCTATACCCTTTTGGACAGGCCAATCAATCTTCACACCGCTATAATCGCATTGTTTCTTAGCAAAACAGATAAGGAAATTCAACAAAATATGGCTAATGAAGAGAGAGACGAAAGCTTTGCATATGCCAATCAATTGGTGACGGGTTCAGTGCTCCCCATGACCATGCAAGCAGCAATTGAGCTGGGAGTTTTCAAGATCATAGCCAAAGCTGGTCCTGGAGCAAAGTTCTCAGCTTCAGAGATTGCAGCTCAGTTGCCTGCCACCAAGAACAAAGACGCACCCATGATGTTGGACCGGATACTCAGGCTTCTGGCTAGCCATGGTGTTGTTGAATGCTCACTAGATGATATTGATGGTTCTCAAAGACTCTACGGTCAGAGTAATGTTTCCAGATACTTTGTGCCTAACGAAGATGGTGTCTCATTGGGCCCCTTAATGGCCTTAATTCAGGACAAGGTGTTTCTGGACAGCTGGTATACCTGCTCTCTCTCATTTTAATTCTCTGTAGTTTATTTTTATTTAGAATAATAACATCACATGGGTTAATAATGCATCTATCTTTCTAAACATTCAGATCCAATGATGCATATCTCCGATCATACTCCAACTCATGCTCAACTTGTTTCTAAATTCATTTTCAGTCGTCGTAGAAACAAACAAACAAAAAATGAACTAAATCCCTATATTTGATGCATAAGTGTATATTTATAATAGTAAGCGCTAAAATGTAGAATGTACACTTAACAAACTTATAAATCATTACTATATATACTTTTAATCAAATCAATTCAAGAATAGATGAAATATTGTTGATTGTGTTTTATTTGCAGAGGATAAGAAGAAAAGTGTTCTCCGTCGGGGAAATTTTTGTCTTTTACTTGCAGAGAAAATGAGAGTAGTATGAAAAAGACAATGAATTTAGTTCTATTGAGAGCATTTATTGAATTCTGTTCTTTAGTTTTGACAGAAATTCATAAAGGAAAAAATTCTTAACTTTATCCGTAGAATTTTGCTCAATTAAAAGATTTTTTTTTCCCGGGGGGTTTTTTAAGACAGCAGTGTTTAAAAGTCAAAGTAAAGAAGGGGGCTCAGATGTTGGATTTTGAATATATTGAACCGCGTGATTTTCTTGACAAAAATTGGCAAAGCCGCATGCATTTTTTTGTTTTTTCAATTCGGCGTCAAATTGCATAACTTTTTGCCAACTACTTTTGAGACTTTTTACAGTGAAGTTCAACTATAAATAGAACTTCATTCATAGAGCTAAAGCATCCTAAAATTTGAGAGAATCTCATAAAATTGAGAGCAATAATTTAAGTGAAGAATTGTTGAGAGAGTGAACAATTGGAGAGTGTGAACAATTGAGAAGTTTTTTCTTTTTAAGTGTATGTGAGAATACTAGGTGTATTTAGATTTTGAGAAGTAAGGTTTCTACTCAAATATTGTACTATTATAATTGTTAGTAATACAATTATTTTCTCTTACTCCCATGGACATAGGTATAATTGCCGAACCACGTTAAATTTTGTATCTTTTATTTTTCTGTGATTATTTGGTGTGGTTGATTTTGCATTCTGTGCACAACAAGCAGGACCTAACTACATGAAATGTCAATACAAACTAGATATGAACTAATTTGTGATTTTGTTAAAATTCAGTATCCCAGCTGGAAGATGTCACGACCCTATTTCCTTTTTTTTTTCCTCTTATAAAGATGTAGGTGACAACTATGCGTTATCTTTCTTTGTGATTTTGGGAGGAAATGAATCCTCCACTTATCTTATCTTTTAATGATTTTACGATACGTATACATCGTCATAGTTATAATTTATATGTATCTATATGTTTTTATCAACCACGAATCAATGAATCTAAAAAGAGTAAGCCAAATGTAAAATGTTTATCTGATGAATAGAGGATTTGGATACGAATCTAATTCTGGACTGATTGATTAATTGATTAAAAGACTTTAAACTGAATTCGATTTATGTATTTGAAATTTATTGAGAAAATCAGGCCCGATTTACTGTTGCTTTTGTGTCTAAACTTTTTGCCCGAATATCAATGCTCATAAGAATACTCTGTCCACCGTAACGCCAGATTCTAACAGAGGAAATTAAATTGTGTGTAGTACAGGCGTTGAGAATGCAGGGGGTGATATGTTTCAAAGTGTTCCAAAAGGTGATGGCCATCTTCATGAAGGTAAGTTTAATTTGAATTTACTTTGCAGATATTAAACAAATTTAATAATATTTCACATTTTGTAGTGGATACTGCACGATTGGAGCGATGAACATTGCTTGAAGTTGTTGAAGAATTGCTACAAAAGTATTCCAGAAGATGGAAAGGTAATTGTTGTGGAGTCAATACTTCCAGATCTGCCTGAGACTAGCACTCTATTAAAAAGAAATTCCCAAATTGATGTGCTGATGATGACTCAAAATCCGGGAGGAAAGGAGCAAACAAAGCATGAATTCATGACCTTGGCTACTGGAGCTGGATTTAGTGGCATCAGATTTGAATGTTTTACTTGTAATTTATGGGTTATGGAGTTCTATAAGTAGCCTGTGAATGCCCATGAATTCTAAGAATTGTACCTCGTTTGATCATTTCGAAGCAAGTTTTACATTTAAATTTTGATTCAATACTGAATTTGTTGTGTTTATGTTTTAATAATCAATCTTATGTGATGTCTGTATTTTACAATATTAATGTACGGTTAAAATTTAATTCTCCAATAACTACTGTCACATTTTTTTAAAAGATCAGTACAAAACTTAGATTAACACTGACATTATTAGCAAATGATAAAAAAAAATAGACTTAATCACTTATAGTTTATTTATTTTTGAATGATGGGCATCAATTTTTGTTTTTTTTGTTTTTTTTACTATCACATAATTAGTAAAAAAATATATACACCCATCTACGGTGTCTCATTTTCTAGTGGGAATTTATTTAATAATCTTTTATTTATTTAATTGCTAATCACAAGTGTGCTCCCATCAAAAGAAAATTTTGATTCACAAATAGTGGAGACACAAATACAATGCAAATGATACAGAAGTTCACTCATCATATGGTAAGCAACCATACGCATGGTGCAGCAACTTCTGCAGTACTTGATAAATGAAGTTGAAACTTTTGATTAACGATAAGTTGTTATCTAGATGCAGTAAGTCACCATAATATATGCAATGTTCCTTTTTCTTTTATACGTATATTCCAATTAGATTTATGATATTTATATTAAAAATCTACTGAGACTATCCTAGATCGAGTCTATTATGGCACGATCTATATTGCTACCTATATAATCTTAAGATTGATTTTCGTTTTGGAAGAGTCATCATATTTCGATGAATCAGCAAATAGCAACCTTTGGAGAGCAATACTACATATGAGGAGATACTTCAGAGGAAACAATAATGCACTCAATAGTTGTCTAAGAAA